>NC_056734.1:444927635-444997635 GCF_019279795.1 Protopterus annectens | reverse complement strand
TTAAGATCACTTTGGATAATTTTCCAATTTTCAGTTAATATGTTTCTTAAGACAGAAGCATCTCTGCAAACAGGCAGGGAAAAACTGAGTACTGTCAGTGGTAGCACAGTTTCTGCAGTTAGAAGGGACAAAGCCGCACTTTAGAATAGGTGCAAACTTAATGTACCTTACTACTTTAACTTCACTTCTAATAAAGCTGATTAAGTTAGCTGGGTAATTCTTCTGTAGGAACAATTCAGTAATAAAAATCACATTCCTTTTCAAAAGTGGCATCTTCACTGGACAGTCTTGAAATTCTAATAAATTGTCCTTTCACAACATTGTGTTTCATAAAAAAAGGATGCCAACTTTTAAAATCAAGATAATTATTCTTAAAAGTCTGTTTTCTGTGTATAGTGGAAGAAAGTACAACTGTGTCCTTGTTAATTGAAATGTAAGTGTCAAGAAAAGGTACAGAATGTCCTTTGCTAGCTACAACAAATTCCAAAAATCCAATACTTTCAGTGAGTGACTTAATAAACAAACTAAGTTGTGGTTCACTACCTAGCCAAATAAAAAAAGATGTCGTCAGTATACCTCCTGTACATTTTCACTAAATAAAACCCTGGTAAATGAACTAAAGTATCAAGTTCTCACTCACGTAAGAGTAAGTTGGCAAAGGCTTGGGGGATCTTGAACCCCATAGCTACACCTCTGACCTGTCTATAAATTTCATTGTTAAAGTGGAAAGAATTGTTGTGTAACACTAAAGACATTAAAGTGTCCACGGTATCAGTCTTCTTCCTGGAAAACTCTGCAAATGTATATAATTCAACCCTTCTACATGAGGAATATTGGTGTAAAGTACCACCACCTCTAACGTAACAAGAATACTTTTAGAAAAATCAATATTAGCTTTACATAGTTCATTGAGAAAATCCCAAGAGTCTCTAGTGTAAAATAGCGTGGCTTGAACAACAGGATTAAGTACAAAATCAAAGTATTGAGCTATCCTCTCAGTTTTCGAGCATTTGTTTGCGACAATAAGTCTGAAGGGAGGGTCATAACCTGTGTGTGTGTGTGTGTGTGTGTGTGTATATATATATATATATATATATATATATATATATATATGTGTGTGTGTGTGTGTATGTGTGTGTGTGTGGGTATGTGTGTTTCTGTGTATCATTAATAGTCAACATTAAGTTACAGCTGCAACCACTTCATCAATGTTGGAACATCGACTACACTGAATATCAAAAAAGAAATAATAATCAAGTGTAAGCTGATTGCAAATGGAAATTACACAGTTTCTGTTTGCAAATGGCAAAAGTAGTATAACAAAAAGACATAACAGCAACGCAAAGCATACATCACCCCCACATCCATTGCATAACTCCAAGGTCACATAACTGTGACCAGAGGGAAGCACTATGCAGACAGGAACATTCTCTGTACCAAGATTCAGCTGCTGTTGTGATTATTAAAAAGTGCACTGGATAACTTGAGACAGTAAAATGATTATAGTGCAATTGGTTGAATGACTATTTCATTGAAAAGGCAGCTCTTGCCAGCAATATGTTTGAAAGCCCATGTTATTGAAATACCATTTAACTGAATTTTAAATAAAATATATCAAAGGTGAGACCAAAATGAAGCCAAATAAATAGATCAACAGACACTTTATTGTAGTAAGCGCTTTCACAGTATCTTAACACTACTTCTTCAGACTATAAAAATCTCAATAAAACCAACATTTACATATGTAAAATTAAATAGTATAGTCAAATAAAAACTTTGCAGTCATTAAAACATCAGCATTACATCACAATTAAATTAGTAGCTTTGAAAGTAATAGTCAAAATAAGCTATCCATAAACATTTAAAAATAAGTAACAAGTGAAAGAATAAAAACATGACGTCAAAGACAAATAAAAACATACATTATTATACACATCGATAATTTACTTAAAACTCCTAGCAGCTAAAATCAGTTTCAGGGGGAACTTTGTCATTAGACCCCTAACCACCATCCCTTAAACTAATTATCAGTTTACTTTCTGATGTCTCAGTCCTATTTACCAAATTACCCCTTTGCTCACTGGGACTAATAAGCTTTATCACCATAAATTTAAAGGAGTGTAAAGATCCATGAAGGACAACATACTTGGCCAAAGCATTAGTGAAGATGCTATTTTTGATATTATAGACGTGTACTCTTAGCCTGTCTTTATACCACGTATCAGTTTTTCCAACATAAAATGAGTGGCACTCCATACAATAAGCAGATGACAGGTATCACAACCAGCCCAAACATTAAACTTGAATTCTTTCCCAGTATCACGATGTAGAACGATCCCAGATAGGTCAAGTAATTCACAATAATTACACTTGCCACAGGGTATCATACCAAAGTCCCTACCACAAATTTTAGATATTTCAGCAGTAAGAAACAGTTTTGCCTAGTAATATAAGAAGGTCAGTACTGCAAAGCAATCTCAAGAAATCTGATAAGCTAGTAATGTTAGTCAAATGCTTAATTAATCACACAATGTATATGTATGAATTGCCATCTCTGTACTGAAATGTCGGCACTAATCCAAAACAAAAAAAGAGACTGAAAACCCTGAGAATTACAAATCTGGAAAATCTCTCTTTTCCTTTCAACTTCTTTTTAGCAGTGTGAGAAAGCTCCCTCCGCAACACACACACACACACACACACACATATATATATATATATATATATATATATATATATATATATTATATATGGATCTAGGACTAATGCTTGATGACACATTTCCACAAATCAGAAACGTCCGAGCACAGTTTTGCAAAAGTGATTTTTTACCGAAAAAGCACTTTCGTGAAACTCAAGTAAGAAAACGCCTAACAACATTAAAGAAAAAAAAAGCAACAGTAATCATGTTTACACAGGGGGGCAAGCCCCCCACACACCCCCTACTTTTATATTCCCACTCCGGGATCGCACTACAGTGGGGAAAATGGGATTATTCCCTTTTTCCCACTGTGCCATGATCTCAATAACAGACATTTCCTCATGTTTTTTTTTTTTTTTTTTTTTTTTTTTTTTAGTACAGTTTTGTGAAAGTGCTTTTTTCTATGAAAAAGCACTTTCGCAAAACTGTGCTCGGCCATTTCTGATTCATGGAAACGTGTCATTGAGTATTAGTCCTAGACCCATATATATATATATATATATATATATATATATATATATATATATATATATATATACGCATACTGCAAGATGTCTGTACCTCAGAGAAATGAAATCTCTGACATGCTGACATATGTAAGTCCATTCTTTCAGCCATTCAATCTCTGTATTTCGGGACTCAATCTAGTGGATCCCAACATTTCAAATGGTTGCCCAAATGGACTGCTTCTAAGCATAAAACTGTAGTAAGGAATGTAACATCTGTAAAGCAACTATCAGCAAGGAATATGTTAATTTGTTTTCACTATGTTTATGGTCACATTTCTAAGTTCTGCACTGCTAATATTGAAGAAATTAAGGCCAGTAGTTAAGCAAAAGTTGAAATCCATACTTCAGGTGCAGTTGCACCAATGGACTGTGGAAGGTTTGCATCCGGGATTGGTGTAAGCAAGCTGGTAAAATGTATTTAATGAGTTAGGGGTTTTACTTCACAGGCATAAAGAACAGGGTTTTGACAAGAACTGAAGAGGCTGAAAATGGTCCACAAGGGCAAGTAGCCTAGTATTTACTGCCTCCTATAGTTCCACAGCTCTATTGAACTATTTGACCAACTATGTAACAGTTACCCTATGCTGCTACTTTTGTAAAAAAATGTTTTTTATTGCTGTTTAATGAACTATACTGATGCATTCTATCATTGTTAAACTTTTCTTATCATATTTACTTTGTATTCCTATGAGATAGTCTGTAATGTATATGTGCAATGTGTACTATGTATTTGTATTTTTCTGGAGCTTTTCTCCCCAGGACTCCATTGAAAATTGGCTCCTTGTGGCCCAATGGACTATCCTGGCAAACATACTACAAATAAATAAATAAATATACAATACGTTTATAAGTAAAGGAGATTTAAGCCTTGCTAGATTTTGAAAACATCATTTAATTTGTCAAGCATCCCCTAGTGTGTTAGCATAAGATTAGTGTCTGACAACAAGCAAAGGTAATATGCATTCATGAGAACAGAAATAAAGCATTCCCTTTCCCATTCTGGGAAAAGTATTACATCTTATGGCTGCAGTAGGATTGGGGTGGTTTTAATGAGTAGGGGTTTTACTTCACAGGCATACAAAACATGGTTCGGATAAGAACTTGATAGGCTGAAAATGGCCCACAAGGGCAAGTAGCCCAGCATTTAGCTATAAACATTTGTTTAAACTTATGATATAACATTAGGAAATAACATCCCTGTTTTAATACAGTATGGGAAATGTGGGAGGAGGAAGAACTCATAGATAACAGTATGATAGCATGACACACCCATTAATGTAAGAATGGATGAGAGAGAGGAAGGCAGCAACACTAATACAGAAATTCAGAACCAAAACCAGGGTAAGGGAGCTGGCATTGAAACTAGAAAAAGAGCCAGAATCTGATCATGGTTAGACAGTAAAAAGGAGCTAGTGTGTTATCAGAAACATGCTTCAATGAAATAGCAACAGAAATGCAAAACAGTAAGAGAACACACTATAGGAGCTAAAAATGAACTGAGGAGAAATTCTCATGTAAATATGAGTACAAGACAGAAGTATGCAGAAAAACTTAAGACTTGTTAACATATAAACAGAGAGGATAAAGTAGGGAATAAAGACTTGACTGAGGGCACTCAGAAAAAAATGGATTTGCAGAACATAAAGTAAACAGCAGAGTGCAGAGGTCTAAGCATACCTCTTCTTTTGTAAAGCAGAGAACATGATTTGATTAAACGTGGAGTAAAGCTGCAGAAATCTGTGAACCAAGAAAAAAAGAAAAGAAGTAAAATAAGTGAGGGTAGCATAAACTCAAATGAATGGTTGGAAAGAGCAGTGCATAAGAACAGATAGCAATCTGGAGGCCTGCATTCATAGTGAAGAAAGTAAAACAGAAGCTGAATTTTATTTAAAACTACCTTTGCAGGGGAAAAAGTTATATACTCACCATAATGTTCCATCTGTGTTGTCTGTTTTCGTTCTTCCACAACAGTTGGGATGATTGGGACTGGATCTGATTCTTGGATCCTACTCGGCCATGTCTTCCACATTGTAAATACTTGAACTCTTGAGCACCTCCCTTTACCCATAATGCCCCCAACCTAAAACACCTCAGACCTAGTTTGCTGCCCATATGGTAGACAGAGAGTTAGAGAGGAGAGTTAGAAAGGAATGGAAGCTGGAGCTCATACAAGGGACAGAGGTTCCAACAAACCTCTTTGAACTCTCCAGAAATAGAAGAAAGTGGGGTAGGTGGGTGGAAAGTTGAGGAAGAAAGAAAATGGACAACACAGATGAAGCATTTTGGTGAGCACATAAATTTTTTATCTGTAATTTTCATTCATTCCTCAACAGTTGGGACAAAGCCCCCAGCTACCTAAATCCTGGGAAGACTCAAAGGAAGGGTGTTCCAGACCACTGCTGATCCAAAGGCTGCTCTTCCCCTAGAGACCCGATCGAGTTTGTAATGAGCAATAAAGGTGTGAGGATTAGCCCAAGTTTCAGCTGCACAGATATCATCTAAGAAAGTTCTAGAGAAAAAAGGCTGATGATGTCGCCATAGATGTCATAGAAATGGTTCTTAGAGGTTTTGGTAAAGGCAAACACACTTTCTCATAAACAGAGGTAATGCAATCAGTTAATCAATTGGCCAAGGTTACTTTAGATACCAGTTTACCTAGTTTTGAATCAGAAAAGGAAACAAAAGGAAATTACTCAGATTTTCTTCAATTTTTGGTCTTGTGAAGGTAGAAATGTAACTGTCTGTGGACGTGCAAAAGCTGTAACATATATTCTCCTTTGTTTGAAAAGTTAGGAAAGAAGACAGAAAGATTGATGACCTGATTAATAGTAGATTCTAACACCACCTTTGGCAAAATGGAAGGATTAATGCATAAAGAAACCCTATCCTTGTGAAAAATTAAATAAGGCGGTTCAGTAGAGTGCTTGAGGTTCAGACACTGTTCTGGCAGAGGTGATAGCAACTACTAAAACAGTTTAACATTTGCTTTTGTAAAGTTTTCTAGTGGAAGCTTTATGGGAAGATAACAAAATCTGATGGATGGGAGAAAAGAGCCTGGGCTGTCTAACAATCAAAGTAACTGGAGAAGTCATGCAGTGAACTTGTGGCCTGATATTTCTAGATGAGTCATGCATATTGGGTGAGACAAGAGGTCTAGAACTGGATCAAGAATCCAGAGTGGATGCAGAAGATGAGGCCAAAGGAAGGGAAACCAGATCTGATGAGGCCAGTAAGTGGCAAAGAGGATAAGTGTGTTCTTCAATCAAGATGCTTTCTGGAGAAATTTGGGGATGAGAGATAATGAGGGATAAGCATAAAGGAGAATGTAGAGCCAAGCATGAAGTAAAGCATCCCACGCTGACTCCCCAAGTGGGAGGGATCAGGGCAAAGAACCTGCTGCACTTGTTGTTGAGGGGAGATATGAAAAGGTTACAGCATGGTTGGCCCCATCAATGGAAGATCATTGCTGCCACATTGACTTTGAGACCATTTGTGAGGCATCAAAATGGACCTGCTTAACTAGTCTGCACTCACTTTGGATTTCCCTGGGATGTGCATTGCTGTCAGAAAGTGATTGGAAGATATTGTCCCTTGCCATAATCTCATAGCTTTTCGACAAAGAAGGTAAGATCTAGTTTCCCCCTTCTTTGTTGATGTACCAGACAGCTGACGTATTGTCCATCATAATCACAATAGTCCAGGTTGGGAAAGTGTCTTGGAAGGCCTGCAAAGGAAAGCTGTCATCTGTAGTACACTGATATGCACTTTGGCCTCTTCAAGGGATCATGTGCCATGGACTGTCCTTCTTAAGAATTGCCCCCACTCCCATTCAATCTGGGAGGCACCCATGGCCACTGTGGCCTTAAGTTGAGGGAGAACAAAGGGATGGCCTTCGTGTATTTGATTGAAGTAGACACACCTGAGGAGGTAATTCTTGCAAGCTTGAGTTATTTTGACTGGCCTGGATAATGGATGTTGTAGAATAGACCAATGAGTTGCGAGAGTCTATTGAAGGATTCTCATATGGAACCTGGCCAGCAGTACAGGAGAGATCGCCACTGACAAGGATCCCAAAGCTTGGAGTATCAGATGAGCTGGCAGGAAAGAATGCTGAACAATCTTTTTGACCTAGAAATTAATAGCTTGTATCCAAGAAAGAGGAAGAGAAGCTATTAGGGTGACTGTATTGAAATGAGCACCAATGAATTCCAAAGTGTGAGTTAGAGTTAGCTGAGATTTGTTCTAGTTGATAGATATTGCCAGACAGGAGCATATCTGGAGTAAATAGTCCCCAGCTTGAATCAGTTGATGCCTGGTTGGAGCAGTTAGGACCCAGTTGTCCATATATGGAAGCACTTAGAATCCCAGCAGCCTCAGGTGAGCTGCTATGACTGCCATGCACTTGCTGAGCACCCTGGGGGCTGTGGTGAGACCAAAGGGCAGTGCTCTGAACTGGTAATGACTGGCTGCCAGTCAGAAAGGTAGATAGCAGCCAGATCACCTGTTCTATTTTGATATGATATTACACATCTTGAAGATCTATTGAGTACATCCAGTCATCCTTGTGCAGAAATGTCAGAATGGACTGAACTGTGACTATCTGGAACTTTGTGTACTGAACCAATTGACTTGGTTTGCTGAGATCCAAATTTAGTGTCAAGTCCCTTGTCTTTTTTGCCACTAAAATGAATCTTGATTAAGTTCTAGACTCTCTCTGGTCCAGGAGGACCTCTTGGATGACACTTTTTTTATTTCTAGAGAAGCTGCTTCCCTCAGACTGGGTGGAACATCAGGGATCTTCTTTGGAGCTGATGTCAGGAGTTGGGAAAATGATATGATTTAATCTCTGGATATTATCCTCCACACCCATGAATCTGTTGTGATATCTATCCAGGCAGATGCAGGGATCGATAACCCCCAATTGCCTCCATAGATGGACAGTCAGGCCTGCATTCAGGAGCACTGGTAGGACTTGTCTGAGACACAATCTCTAAATCCCTGATTATGTGGATCATCTCTGCCACGGCAATAGTGTCCTCCATTTGAATTCCCCCCTCTGCCCTTGGGAGAACTCTTTCCTTGTGTATCTTAAAAGTGACACTGGGATTTCTTCAACCACATATTTCTATCACCTCATTGGTTCCTAGAAAAGGAATGTTGAGGAGTAGAAAAGTGTACCTAGACAGCGTCTTTCACTTTGAAGCCAAACAGTGAGGTCCCATCAAAAGGTGCATTGATGAATAAAGATTTGAAGGGTTCGGCAAAATCACACAAGCCCATCCATGCATGTCTACTAATGTAAATGACCAAGCTGCTGCCCATTAAGTACCTTCAGTAGCATGAGAGATCAGCATCATGAACAAATTGGAAATAGATTGAAGGGTAGCCAACTGTGAGGAAATGGCTTCCTCAGAAGATATGGACCCAGAGGGAGAGATTTGGTAAGCATGGTAAAATGGGCCAAATAATTTAGTGACCTAAGAGTGAAAGTCACCGAACCATAGACATGCTTCCCAAACCTGTCCAGCACCCTGGACTCCCTGTTAGGGGGATGGACAGAGGAACTGTGTTCCGTTAGTTCCTTTCCCACAATCATACATAGCCTTCCAATGCAGAAAGCTTATTTTCTTTGTTCTATTCCTCAATGCACACTCTAGCCTAATGGATTTAGTAACAACCATTTTCTTACTTTTCACTTTGTTCTCACTTTTCTTATTTATTCATTCTGCAGTATGCATTGCATCTCTTTTCCAGGATGTTGCACCAATATTAAAGAAATACAGAGATTTCAAAGATATTTATTTGATTTTCATATTTACTGACTAGATACTGATTCTTAATTGTCTCTGGCGGTTTGTGGAGAAAAAGCTCCAAATAGAAATTAAGGTGCATAACAGTTACATCAATTACAATAACAAATTAGAAATAGAGGCGTACATAGGTTCACAGGTAGGTACTAAGCTATCTGACCAAAGGCATTTATAAGCCTAGCCAGAATGTGTTGGCTTTTGACGCCCCCTTAGATTAGTCCCCTGTGCCTCTGTCCAGTAGAGCCACTGAAGTGATCCCCGGGGTAAACTTTCTGTTTCACATCCACTCATCAAGGTTTTTCTTGAAGAGGGTTAGCGAGAAGCTCTGCCTAATGTAGATTGGAATCTTGTTCCAAAGCATGGGAAGTCTCTGGGACAGGAATCTATCCCTCCAGCACATCCTATTTATTGTCATGGTGAGGTTTAGATCCCTAGAGCGTATGGCTCAAGGGGATATGGTTTTCTTTAGGTGGAGAATGTCCATCAATTCTGGGTTGGACATGGCCCTGTATGTCAGGCAGAGATCACCTCTGAGTAGGCAATATGCAACCGAGTACAGCTGGAGTTTCTTCAGTCGAGCTGCATAGGGCATCTGTTTGATGCCAGTGATCCTCTTGGTGAGGTACTTCTGTGGTGGTCTTTCCAGCTGTTGCAGGTGTCTTGTAAGGTACATCCCAAATGGGGCATTGTACTCTAGGATAGGTCTGATGAGTGATGAGTAGAGGGGCACAGTGACCTCTTTTGATCTGGATGTGAACCCTTTTGAGATTAGGTGGGCCACAGAGAAGGATTTTCTAACCACTTTGACAATGTGATAATCAAAGGAGAGATTACTATCTACTTGGGTCCACAGATCCCTTATTACAGCTTCCATATTTAGGGGACTACCACCTATGTGGTAGTTTGTGGGTACTTTGTTTTTTCAAAGGGGATGACTATGCACTTTTTGGCATTTAGCTTGAGGCCATGATTTTGACACCAGGTATCTGTTTCAGTGAGACCCTTTTGGAGGATGTCTGTGTCAGCCGGAGAGTCAATTATAGCCCCTAGTTTGCAATCATTTGTGAACTTGGTCAGCCATAGTCCTCCTGTGCTTGCCTGTACCTCTGAAAAGTATATGCCGAACAGGAGGGTTCCTAGGATTGAGCCCTGGGGAATGCCACTTGTAACCGGTTTAGAGTCGGACCTAGCTCCCGCAACTCTCACCATGCAGGTTCTGTCCACGAGCCAGTTGGCAACCCATCTTGTGATGTAGGAGTTTATGTTCAGGCTGGTGAGCTTGTTTATAATACCAGAATGGGTAATGGTGTCAAAGGCCTTTGCGAGGTCTAGGTAGGCTGTGTGTACCACCTTTCCCTCGTCTATAGCCTTGGTAACTGTCTCAAAGAAGTCCACCAGGTTTAGGAGGCATGATCTTCCCTTAACAAAGCTGAACTGGGTAGGGTCCAGTGTTTGGAGGTCCCCAGTGTCTCTGTTAATGAGTTCCATGATGATGCGCTCCATAGCCTTGCAGAATAAGCTAGTCAGGCTTATAGGGTGATAGATCCCGGGTTCTGTTGTGGCTCCATCTTTGTGGAGCAGAATAACCATTGCTGTGCATCACTCTATGGATACATAGGCTGTGGAGAGGCTGAGTTTGAACAGTGTGTTTAGGTGAGAGGTTAGTTGTCTTTGAGCTTGTGTAGGATGCAGCTTTGGAGAGGGCTGTTTTAACCTGAGTGTCTGTGATTTCAGGGGCTCTACATTCTTCTGGTATGATTATGGGACCTTTTGGGGGTGAGAGGAGGGTGATGTTTGCACTGAACCTTTCTGCCAGGACGTTGGCGATATCAGTTGGTTCAGTGTATTTTGTACCATTCTGCACTAACTCCGAGCAGTTCTGAACATTGCCACTTAGATTCTTGACATAGCTAAAGAATGCATTGTGGTTATCTTTGGAGTCCTTGGCAATTTTTCTTTCGAAGCTCGCCTTGGATGATTTTATGAGGGATCGTAGTTTCTTGCTGATACTGATCAGGGATGTCTTGTCTTCCCTTCTTGGGATTTTACTCTTTTTCTGTACTAGTTTCCTCCTTCTATTGTATAGCTTGTTTATGACAGGGGTCCACCAGACTTGTTTCCTTTTCTTGGAGGAGTGAGTCTTGGTTTTGCTTGGGATAGCATGATCCATGCATTCTTGTAGGTGCCCATAGAATTCATTAGTAAAGGATGTTGGACAGCATTATCATTTAGCATGGAGCTTTGAAACTTTCCACCCTGGTCTTACATAACGTGAAGTTTGCTTTTGAAAAGTGTTTCATGGTGGTTTCCTTGTTCGGGGGTGGGGGAGGAATGTGGATATCCAGAGTGATTTGTTTATAGAAGAATATACAGTGCAAATACATTAAGGTATATAACATAACAAATAAACACTACTCACATCAGAATTAAATAACCTTGGAAAACAGTGCATTAAAGATAAGCATGACTTTAAACATTTTAATGGAAATAGGTAAACAGAAAGATAGTACAGTGTGACGCAAAATCTAATGGTTCATTGTTGCATTGTAGTCATTTCATTACCAAAATGTGTTCAGATACGAACTAAATAATGTAATTGTTGTGGCCATAATCATAAGTCTGTAATTTTTCTTTGTGGAGCTTTTCTCCCCGGGCCTCTGCTGAAAAAGGGCCTTTTCGGCTCAGTCAGACACCCCCGGTTAACAAATGTAAAATAAATAAAATAAATAAATAAAATATGTTAAGGACAGCAATGCATTAAGGTTAAGGACAAAATGAAACCGTTTACTGCAGAGATAGTGAAGTACGTTGCAGTCAGATATGACACAAAATCTATCAGTGCATTGGTGTACAGTGGTCATTACGTCAGTGAGATGTAATAAAACTGCCATTTTGGCTGTGGTTTAATGATTCCACAAATGGTTATATTATTTCTGAATGATATTAATGCTTATTCATCAAGTTTTCAATCCATTTCAATAAGGGTCTTAAGAGAACTGATTAATGAACATATGGGGGGACCAAATCTGTACTGAATATTATACTATGTGTATAAGGCCAGTTACAAGACCATTAAGATGAAAAATGTAGGATGGTATTTGCATCATCAACCAGTTGAAATTAGGTTTCCTCTGTAAAAGTTCTTTAACATGGAAATCTGATGACTATTTGCAAGACATTGTGTTGGCAGCATTTAGTATACATTAAAATTGCCCTTTGCAGGCATAAGAACAATCAGCAACAGGGCTGTATATCAAAATTAACACAATCAGCAACAGGGTTGTGTATCAAAGTCAGCACAATCAGCAACAGGGCTGTGTGTCAAAATTAACACAATCAGCAACAGGGTTGTGTATCAAAATGAACACAGTCAGCAACAGGGCTGTGTATCAAAATGAACACAGTCAGCAACAGGACTGTGTATCAGAATGAACACAATCAGCAACAGGGTTGTGTATCAAAATGAACACAATCAGTAACAGGGCTGTGTATCAAAATGAACACAGTCAGCAAGAGGGTTGTGTATCAAAATGAACACAATCAGCAACAGGGTTGTGTATCAAAATGAACACAGTCAGCAACAGGGCTGTGTATCAAAATGAACACAATCAGCAACAGGGTTGTGTATCAAAATGAACACAATCAGCAACAGGGTTGTGTATCAAAATGAGCACAGTCAGCAACAGGGTTGTGTATCAAAATGAACACAATCAGCAACAGGGCTGTGTATCAAAATGAACACAATCAGCAACAGGGTTGTGTATCAAAATGAACACAATCAGCAACAGGGTTGTGTATCAAAATGAGCACGGTCAGCAACAGGGTTGTGTATCAAACTGAACACAATCAGCAACAGGGCCGTGTATCAAAATGAACGCAATCAGCAACAGGGCTGTGTATCAAAATGAACACAATCAGCAAAAGGGCTGTGTATCAAAATAAACACAGTCAGCAACATGGTTGTGTATCAGAATGAACACAGTCAGCAACAGGGTTGTGTATCAAAATGAGCACAGTCAGCAACAGGGATGTGTATCAATACTATGTAGATATCGTTGGTGAATGATTTCAGCAGAAGGAGACAGATGTGCCTTCATATAACAGACAATCAAAAATGTATGAAATGTCTTGTTTTAAATAACTCAGTTCTAGTATAGTACCAACTACAGCTTAATCCATGCATGATTCAGTTTTATGCACTTCCGGTGGGAAGTTGAGTCCCACCCTAATGACTAAGCCATGTCTGATGCTGATAAATCTGAATCACTCATAAGTCTGGCAGTGATAAGTACAAAACAGTATAACTTTGTTAGGTGGTAGGAAGCAGTCTTTGTTAAATATATAAGTACAGGGGTCAGTCTAGAATATTCATAGCAGATAGATTTAGTCCTGTTTCACAGACAAAAAAGTGAGCAAGTGGCAGTGAGGACATATGGCTTTCATTACAACTTTCAAGTATGTTCCTCATGGAAATTCAGCTAATTTAGGAAGCCCGTTGTGTCAATATTGGATCAATTGCTAGATGTGAGCTAAGGAAACAGATAAGGAGGTAGTAATTAGAGAAGCTTAGGTAACCATCAATTAGACCCTTGCATTTTCAAAAGGTATCATTCCTAACTAATACAATTATTTGTGTCTTTGCAAAGGTTCAGAAAAGGGGCAAAATAACAAAGTCATTATTGAATTCAGCTGATATGAGCTTGAATGAAAAACAGAACAATTTATTTACCCATCATCAATACATGTGATAAGTCAAAGCCATGATTTAAATAATGCAGCATGCATTCAGTGTGAAACCATATAACTGAAAACTATGTTTTATATACATATATATTTATATATATATATATATATATATATATATATATATATATATATATAATTTTTTGTGAAAAACCCAAGGAAAAGATTACATGGAAGAAGAAAATCTACAAATGGCTTCCAAACAGTTGGGGGTCACAGGGTATAAATATATTTGATGTACTACAGTTATATGAACAGTGCACCAGATGTAACACAGTGTCTCAAAAATGTGGATGAGTTGTAACAGATTATACAAAAGTCATGCAGCTATTACTTTACAACTGGTAGCTGAGATGTTATCAAAACATAGTTCTTTCATCAGAAGAAAATTTTCAATTAAGAGTACAAATGGAGTAAAAGCAGTTTCGAGGAGTGTAGCAGTATAAATGGTTCCATTTCTGACCCCTACGTCATATATACTGATGTGTTCACTTCTCATTGCAGAGGTGTGGTGGGGCATTACTGATATGGCAGATGTTTTCAAAAGTGAATACTGGGCAGATACATTGCTGCCTTCAGAAAGGATGCATTGAATGATGAGATGGTAAGGCATGTTAAAAGGTAATACCGTTAGAGATAAGATGGACACATTTCTTTGCTTTAAGGGAAGCAGGGAATGCAGTTCCTGGCTATCCTTTTGAATGTAAAGATGTACTGAAGAAGTGCTATGAAAATGGTACAGACATGGGGAAACTGCAAAAAGAAACAAATGCATCACAAACTAAATATCCATATGAGTTTTACTTTGTGTGTAGAAACATAACTAGTCTGCAAGTGTCTAGTAGGCTTTTCACTTCATAAGGGCTTGCATAGCTTGGGTATTTAGCAAATGTTTTGCTTTGAACAGTCTTAAGGCAATCATTTTTCAAAGCAAATATTTGTAAAATGTATAATAAACCAAGTGACATCCAAAAAGTGCAAATAAGGATATAAACGGAAATGATCTAGTATAATGAACAGAACCTGCTGGTCAGAATTTCAGGATTAGGTACATAGTGCATGTTACGCAGAAGCTGTATGAATATTCTGAAACCAATTAAGCTGATCTGTATATTACATAGCAATTAAGTTTTAAACTTGGCCCCCATCTTTTTGTGGGATACTTAAGTCTTATCTGTTTTTCTGTAATATCTGTAAATAAATCTTGCAGAATTAAACTGCATCAGGGTAAATGTGTTTTTTTATGAATGTGACTAATACATGTTTTGTATTAATTTATGACAAAAGTCTTTAACCGAATATTATTTGCAGCATTTATTTATGTTTTTTAATTTATTTATTAGCAAGAAAAACCTAAGGTTATACAGCCTCTGGATTATGAAGCAGTTCTCAAACAGCTTGAAAAAGACATTCAGAACGATCCACTGAGGGAACTACTACTTTTTCCTAAAGATGATTTCTCAGTAAGTGCTCCTTACATATTGAGTTAGAAAATACTTAAAACTGTATAACATTTTACTCACATTCACTTTGTTGATGCCCAGCTATAAGAGACTGTGCCGTAATTAAATATAAAGCACTGGAAATGTCTTTTGTTTGTTGATTTTTTCCATTATTCATGTATTTTGTTTAATGTTAAATAAGCAGATGATTAATCTAAAACTGACCTTATCAGATATGACCTCAGCCGTAAGACGATATATGAAAAGGCAGCTTTAACACATTGATCTGATGTGGCAAGAAATGGACTGAGACTTCCAGGAATCATATTAATGTCTGGATTAACCCAAGAGAAACAGTGGCATGGGCAGTCAATGAATTTTGCTAACTACTGTAGCATACCAACAGCATTTGTTGAAATGGTGTAATACAGAAAAGTATCTTGTGGTTCCATAAGTCAGCAATAATGCCTAATATGATGCGCATTATAGAGAAGTAATGGACCACCCAAAGGAATTCTAAGGCTATTGCTGCAGGTGGAGGTATTTCTGCTGTAATGTTCATTGTTTCCATATAATGCCACCCTATATTAGTTTATTGGACTTAGAAAATTACTTCTATTTTGTGAGAAAAAGCAATGATACCATGAAGTACAGCTCCAAACAATATAAACTATAAAATAAACAGATTTTATTGACTGGTAAGTGCTTTCACCACATACTGTGGCTTCATCAGACCTTGAATACAATGTTAGAGGAATTAAAACAGCTTAATATACTCACAGTTAACTCTCCTACTTTTCAAATCACTAATCAGTAACTTCCCACTTTGCTTTGCGTCCTCACATATCATGAGTGATGTCACCACATATTCCCCTCTACTTTTTAAAAACACAGACTCACAAAAACAAATTTTAACATATATATTATTAGAAACATTGCTCAAGTTGTATCATAGTGTGTACAGATACAATACAATAAAACCTTTCCTACTAGCGTAAAGGATAATTCATTTTAAAAACACATTTTAGTGGCTGATAAAACAAACCGTCATCCTAGTGAACGTACTAGACAGCTACATTTATCAATAAAAACTGTCTTCACAAAAGTAATGCATCGGTAACCTAGCAAGGGTGATTAAAAAACATTCTCGTGTCGTTCGCTCTCATTCACATCATTAGAATATTACATTTGACAAAATCCAACATTTTAGAACCACACTGATAAGTCATACAGCATAGCGCCACTCCGGTACTAATATGCAAACAGGTTACTTTAAACCAGCCACTTTAACCTGAGCACAAAACCATATAAAAACCTTATAACAGATTATAGATATAATCAATATAGTTAGAACACAGTATTTAGTAATCAAAAAATAATTTATACCATTACTATATTTCAAACTCATTATATTGCCATGTGTCACAACCAAAATGATGCGCATTTTATAAGCGGATCGTACGGACATATATCCAGAACATTATTTAAACATAGCAGCATCGGCATCCTCATAGGCAAGCCTTAGCTATATGCGATCAGAATCCTATGCAAATATACCACCATGGGAGGCTGATAAACAGCCTGTTCAGATACTCAAGCACTAGAAGAACATACAACACACCCCAGATAAGTACTTTTTCCGATCGTATCCTCTGGTTTGTTTCTTGCAACGGTGCACATCTACCTATTGGTTTTTCCTGTTGATTTTGTTACTTCTATTTTGTGTTTGTTGATATTCTGCTGTTGAGTGTTGTACAGGGTTCCTACATTTTAGATGTATAATGTGGAACACAGGGGTGGTGTGGGTGCAACAAAGAGTATAGTGTAATAGCTCTAGTTGAAATAATTGAATTAAACTTTGTGGACCCAAGAAGCCATAGTGTTCTATATGCCAAGTGCATTTCAGAGTTTTTTTCCCAACATGTGGTCTATTTACACAACATACTCCATGTAAGTGTACTTCTAGGTATCTAGGTAGTCTAGTGGAAATATTTTAGTATACTCTAGTTAAAGCCCTGAGATCTGAGAGTTTTAAAGGCATACATTATACATAGTATGTTCTAATTTTCCTCAGAGAATATAGGTTAATTCTACATTTAGCTATGAGAAAACAACTTTAGTATTGCATATGCATTTTGAATATCTTTCTCAGTAACTTCTGGAGGATGAGTAGGCTATGGGCAGAATCCCCATACAAAATGATCGCATTACTATTTCTACATTTATGCTATAGTGCAGCAAGAAGGGATTTCTTGGCTGATTTGAAATAAATCAGGTAAACAACAAAAATGCAAAAGTGAAAAACAATGGAAAAATAGGCCCTGTGCTAAAGCTTTAAAACATTCATCTTTTATCTTTTGGTTTTTGATTGGCTACCCCAGGCCAGGCAGTTGATACATCAAATGACAGCCATTTCAATGAGGGGGAGAGAAAAAAGGAAACGTAACTGCAGAAGATTTGAAAGGAATGGGTTGCCTTTGTCTGACTACACATAATTATGCAACAAGGCTGATGCATGGGACAGTATAAGCATATAGCTTTGTTGTTGGTGCTTAGCGTGTGTGTAACTTACTGAAATTAGGCTGTAGCTGTAAAACATTGTCATGGAAAAGTCCGGCTACATACTTAAAGAAAACAAATTGAAGGAATTAAAAAAAAAGAGCTAAGTTGGTCAGATCATGTGAAATGAATCCAGGTAGCGAGAGGAGATAGAACAAAGAAAGCTGCTGGACAAGTGACATGCAAAAAAAAAATCACCCTAATAGAAAACAATAAATTATTTTTTTCTGTATAAGAAGGTAATTATTAAAATCTCATATGGGGTTTTGTATGCAGTTTTGGGGCCTTCGCCATCCTAAGCAGAAAAGGGAATCAAGAGTGGTGCACATGCTGTATAAGAAGCCATACAAAAAGAAACCAGAAGTGCTAAAAAAGTAGTGGTTGAGAAAGATGGCAAATATGTGTGTGTGTGTGTGTGTGTGTGTGCGCGCTCATGTGCGTGCATGCGTCTGTGTGTGTGCGCATGCATGTGCGCGCGCGCGTGTGTGTGTGTGTGTGTGTGTGTGTGTGTCTGTGTGTGTGTGTGCGCGCGCGCGCGCGCATGTGTGTGCATGCATCTGTGTGTGTGTGTGTGTGTGTGTGCGTGCATGCATGCGTGTGTGTGTGTGTGTGTGTGTGTGTGTGTGTGTGTGTGTGTGTGTGTGTGTGTGTGTGTGTGTGTGTGTGTTGGGGGAGTAAAGGCCTTGAATGAAGGAAAAGTTTGACATCTTTAACGTATTACAGCTGAATGATGCCTCCAGGTGTTTCTGCAGTTACAGCCTGCTGATGCTATTAAACGTCAAATATTGCTTGTTGATATTTGGATTAATAATTTCAAAACCATACATGGTATTAAAATATTTCATCTTAAAGCTTATACAGTGGCAAACTAAAATGTATTTACATCTGACCTCTTGTTTAGTGCAGGCACATACATCTTAACTGTTGTTCATATAATATTTACTTATGTTGTCATAAGTTTCTTGTTTTTTTCTAAATATCCTGATGCTCAGGTATCACAAACAGAACTGCTTAGCTCATATGAAAGCTGTCAGCTGGATAAACAAAATGCTACTATCAATCCATTACACCAAACCCACAAAACACAGACCAAGAAAATCCCATGCATACTGCCAATGCCTTCAATACCTTTCTCACTGATGCTATCCAAACACTTGCCAGTCAGCTATCACCTAATACTTTTACTTTACCTACCTATAACAAAGCCACACCCCCTCCATTCATCTTTCAACTAGTCCCAACAACCCACATTCTTGCCCTAATCCAAAAACTGAAGCCAGGCTCTCCTTCAGCAGACCAACCACCTGCTGAATATCTACAGAAATCTGCCAAGTCGATTGCTTACCCCATCTCCATTCTGATCAATAGAAGTATTAGCGAAGGTCACACCCCTAACATCTGGAAAGTCTCCCATATTATTCCCCTTCACAAAGGTGGAACCTCCACCGATTTCTCCAACTACCGTCCCATAGCCCTTCTTTCTCCTTTGGCAAAGATCATGGAGAAATGCATCCATAGGCAATTGCTAGACCACCTAATCCAAAATAACCTACTTTCTAGCTGTCAACATGGTTTCAGCCCTTCCCATAGCACTACCACTGCCCTCCTTTCCTTTAAAGATTGTATTAACAAAAACCGCAACTGTAATATGCTTTCCTCTGCACTATTTATCGATCTGTCCAAAGCATTCGACATGGTAAATCATCAAATTCTTATAGATATCCTCAAATCCCTGTCCTTAGATGCACTCTCTATTAAATGGTTCCAATCCTACTTACATAAAAGACAACAGGCTGTGCTTTGGCACAACACTCTGTCTACTCACCTACCAGTTAACCTCGGTGTCCCTCAGGGGTCCATATTAGGACCTCTCCTTTTCTCCATATTTATCAGTGACCTTCATCTAGCAATCCCCCAAGCTACTTGCAAACAATACACAGATGACTCCACACTTATATGCTCAGCCACAACCACCTCTGAACTTCACTCCCTTTCCCAAAAAGTATTTAACACAGTTGAACAATGGTTCACACTCCATTGTCTTCTCTTGAACCCCAAAAAAACTAAACTCCTCCTTTTTAGTCCTATTCATAAGTCCTCTCCCATAGATGTTTTGGTTACATCCACTAATGGTACCATTATATCACCTCACCCAACTACCAAGCTACTTGGTATTACCATTGACAACAACCTCAACTTTGACTTTCACATCAACAACACTATAAAATCTGTCAACAAAAAACTTGGCTCTCTCTACAGAATTAAACCCTTCCTGTCACCTACAGCTAGAACTACTATTGCACACACTCATCTAATCTCTACACTCCTCTATGCCTCATCCATTTTCACTAATCTATCTAAGAACAACCTCAATAAATTGGAAATCTCCTACAATAACATAGCCAGATTTGCTACTGGCAACCCATTTAGGACTCACCATTGCTTTAATTTAAAGCAGCTGGAATGGTTGGAACTACAGAATCTGCTTAAATACCACCAACTAATCATTGCCCATAAGACTCTTTATCAACCTTCTGATACTCCTATTCTGTCTACCATCATCACCCCCCTATAAAAATCTGAAGTCCTTACGTTCATCTCAGAAACGTCTAGTTAACACATCTAAATCTAACAACAGGGCTGGAGATTCTCTCTTCTCTAATACTGTGGGAAAATTCTGGAATCTCCTACCCAGCGACCTTTCCTCACTTTCCTCTATATCATTCTTCAAAAACAGACAAACTTTTCCTCAGAACACACTGGTTATGCCCCTGTACTAAACCTGACTAGTTATCTATTCTATCCAAAATATGCTCTGCCTACCCTTTTCTTTTCATTAACTCTTCTATCTTCCTTATTAACAATTTTTTTACCTTTTTCGCTCTGTATTTCATTATTTCCATCCCATTGGATATTTATTTGTTAAAAATTCATTATTACTATAACTAGCATTAAACGGTTTCTTTTTTTATTATGTACCGTACTTGTATGTTGTATAACCTGTATGTCTCCTTTTTTTTTTTTTTTCATTATGTACTGTACATATATGTTGATTTGTACCTGCATTTTACACTGTAATTATTTCTGTCCTCTCTGAATATTTCTGTGTTAACCAGAAATGTCCTTGTATATACAACTGATGTTATTTTTGATATTTGCTGTTATTTTATGTGTGTGTCATGGAGCTTATCTTCCCGGGCCTCTACTGAAAATGGACATATATCCAGTTAGACTAGCCTGGTCAACAAATGTAAAATAAATAATAAATAAATACTGACAGCATGTGTATAACTTGACTGATTGCTAAGATATTGCAAGTCATTTTACAAAATATTACACACTTAATAGTTGCTTTTGTTTACTGTGACTTATAAAATACAGTTTAAGATCTATACCCTAAAGAATACTACCAGTATAAAAATAGCTTGTGCTTATGATGTTATCATTTACACTTCCTTAGTAACCCCAGTACTTCCAGAGCTATGAACATTTGTTTGAAATGTAACCCCCCCCCCCCCCATTCAGTGGCACATTCTTATTTTGGCCATCAGTTAAAGAGATGTTTACCCATAGCGAGCAAGATGGGAAGACCCTGTCTGCCATGGAAATCAGGATGTTCTTCATGTTTCACTGTTGAAACCCCTGATTAAAGTAATAAGATCTTCAGCCATTCTTATTATTTGTTTTTAGACATAGAAGCTTGACCATGCGGTCTGGGCATCGGTTTTCTAGGCATGGATTGAGTTTTAGGCCTTGAAGAAGAAGATGTCGTTGGTTTAATATGCAAGTCAGTAGGCCTGAATACATCCTCAAAAGCCATTGCCTGCACAGCGGCTCCGGACCCATCCAAGGTAGAGACATCTTCAGTTTCCACAGTTGAAGCATCTCGAGGGATACCGGACTCCAAATGGGTCTCAGTAGAGGCCTCTCACTGAGTACTGGCAAACTGGCAACTAGCTTAGAAGAAGCATCGTCAGCAGCTTTGGACCTATGCGGGCTGTCTCTGTCTTTATCTTTGCATTTTTTCAGAATGTTGGTTGCCTGGTGGCTTACCAAAGCCATATCTGGATAATTGAACTGAGTACCAAAATATTTAGAAGCATAAATATACCGACGGCGAATAGTTTGTTGTTTAAATAAGGCTCAAAACCAACAGCGAGGTATGGGCAAGGAATACAGTACGAATGAAAATCTTTATGAGGTATTTGCTTTCCACAAGAAATACAATTATTGACTTTTACTGACATCGGTTTAGAGCAAGAAAAGGTTTCCCCAATGGAGTACTTACCTTTAGTTGACGACTTTGGTTCTGAAACTTGAAAACGAAAATTTCAGGAGTTGGCTGACCGGCACTTGAGAACTGCTTTTGCTTCAGTCACCACACGGCAAGAAAGACTGATGTAATGGTGTCAGCTGCATGCTTTATACCCCTGACTACCTAATGTCATGAAAGATGAGACAGCAACCGACGCCGGACCCAAGACTTTGATAATCAGGCCGACTGAAGGCTACTGCAAGCAGATAACCCAAATGTAATGACTGCTACAGTGAATATACTCAAACATCTACATTTATGGTAAGTGTACACAACTGTACTTTCTTTACTCCTCAACTGACCTTTTCCAGGATTCAGAGAGGTGGTAAGAAAATGTAGTTCCAAAAATGTCAGGAACCTTTCCAAGATCTGCATGAGGACAATTCCTCCAGAGGAAGAGGGGGGAATTCTAATGGGAGACATAACTACAGAGGAATAGGGGGCCCACAAAACCAGGGCTTCTGGGATTCCTATCCAGACTGACCCTTTCAGTGCTCCTGACATGCTACCCAACTGTCCAACTCTGGAGGCAGTTGGGGAAGAATTTCCTGCACTTAGACACCTGGGCAAATATAACAAAAGATACCTGGGTGCTAAAAGTCATATCCAGAGGTTATTTCAATCCATTTTTCCAAACCCTCTTTATAAAAAGAAAAAAAAAATCCTGATATTCCACCCAGTCTGAGAAAGGGTGCAGCACAAGAGACTCAAAAGCTGCTCAATAAAACATTAATCAAAGAGGCCCCACCAGACCAAATAGGATTCAGAACTTACTCAGGTTTCTTTTTAGTGCTCAAAAAAGGGGACCTAAGTCCAGTCTTGGATCTGAGCAGTTTGAATCACTATGTCAAAAAGTCAATGTTCCGAATTGTCATGGTACAGTCCATCCTTTCTTTTCTTCACAAGGAAAATTGGATGTGCTGACAGATCTTCAGGATGCATACTATCACATCAAATTAGACAGGTGCTCAAGAAGACATTTATGCTTTTTTATGGCAGCCAGTCATTACCAATTCAGAGCCCTGCCCTTTGGACTTACCACAGCCCCCAGGGTGTTTAGCAAATGTATGGCAGTGGCGACTGCTCATCTGAGACTCAAAGGATTCTGAATGTTTCCATATCTAGACGACTGGCTCCTCACTGCCACATCTTCTCCTACAGTCAAGGGGCCATTTGCCCCAGATTTGCCAGTCACTAGGGATAACAATAAACTATGCAAAGTCAATCCTAACACCACTCCAGAGCCTGGAGTTCATTTGTGCACTTGTGGATACAACAACACAGGTCTGCATATCAACATACTAAAGATGAGAGCAGTCCATCTCATGTTGCAGTCCTTTCAAGGTACTCTTCCTCTAGAAACTATTATGATTCAGACCAACAACATGTCTGTGGTCTGGTACATCAACAAACAAGGAGGAACCTGATGTTATCCCCTCTTTGCTTCTACTAGCTTTAGGATCATGCAAGATTGTGCACAGTGGGGATCAGGGAATTCACTCTTTCCCCACTGTAGAGTGATCTCAGTGTTGGTATATATATAATTAGCAGGGGATGTGAAGGTGCAGGGGGGCATGCCTCACTGTGAAACATATACATGTTTTGTTGTTTCAGTGTTTGACTTTTGATCTTTTGGATCGATGTTTAGCCATTTGAGATGTGTGCACTTTAATGTTTCGAAGTCCATCCAGTCTGGGAGTGTAATGAATTGGAAGATTTAAAAAATTCCCTAAAGAGTACTCTGTCAGAAATACTGGGTGAGCAAATGACTGTAAGTAAGGAAATGCTTATTTTGAGCTGGGACACATTATCTGAACTGCCTAGACATATTAAGGTATTGTTAAGATTAATTCTGTTAGCTGCCAAAAAATAATTATTTGAAAATAGAAGTCAGAATCTAAGCCAGATGTATTTGAATTATTGAATAATGTAAGAAAGATAAATGAGGTTAAAGAGGAATTTTTAGAAAAGGGAAGGAGCAAGTTACATAGAAATAAATTGGAATGTTTGGAACAATACATGCATAATAATGCCCAGGAGGAAGAAGAGGAGTGAGGTTTAAGGGAAGGTAGAAATTAAGAAAGTTATGAAATGTTGGACTGATGATAGTTATTAGAAAGAAAGCATGTGGTGAAGTGAAATGTATGTAAATGGAAAAAATATTAACATTTTTTTCTATTAATGTCTTTCCCTGTGTAATTTAATATGAGGGTTTTTTTAAAGGATTAAGCAGATGTCAATAAACCTTTGAAAATTACTACATTGTCTGAAGATGACCATTTCTACTATGCTGGCTGCAAAGATAGTAGGAAAGTGCAAATTGATGGTTCCAAATGTTTCTTGCAAGGGCTGCAAGAGGAGTGCTAGCAGGGGGTGGTTACAACTGATTTGCTTTGGTGCTGTCTGGGTAACAACTATACTCTTAAGTCTAAACTCATGCAACAATGCTCTGTGCACAAACCAGTGGTTCAGCTACACAAATAAATACTCAGGAAATTTTTGAGGTTGGATTTCATAGGGAAAATTGTGAGTCAAAGTATCGGCATCTATATAGGACAAAGCTAACCTCTATCGTGCGATGACAAGCATCATGCAAATGCGACAATTTTATACAAGCAAAGAAAATTTAAAAAAATAAAAAAAAACTCCTGGCCAATCACAAAACAATACTTTCTTGGGTTCTTTAAATCATCACAAGCACAGAAAGGGTTTGTTTTAACTCTATTCCCACTAGAGAGCAAAGCTTTCTAAACTAGATCACAAAAATAGACAAAGTGTAGACATAAGGCAAAATAAACACTTCAGTATACAGAAACTGAGCAGAACTAACAGATGAACACTTAGTAATATAGAAAATCAAGAGCAAAACAACAAAAAAAATACATAGCCTTGTAATGAAGCTGGTGATGAACTAAAGCACAATATCTTAGTGGAGTTGTCGTCAGTCATTCTAAAGCTCTGTGGAAATCAGCCAAGTGTTGCACAAATGCTACAACTTTATTCAAGCAAAGAAAAAGTCAGATTCCAATAGTCCCCTGACTATTCAAAAAACAGCACAATCTTGGAATCTTTAAGCAATCATAACTACAGAACTCACTCAGTTCCCCTCTACTACCAGTAGAGTGCAAATCAAAGCTTTCTAAACCAAAATAGCCAAATAAAGTACATAATTAAAGCAAATTAAACACTTTGGTGTGCAGAAATTGAGCAGAACTATCAGAGAAACACTTTGTAATGCAAAAAAATAAAGTGCAAAACAGCAAAAAGTACTTCTCAGTCTTGTAATGAAGGTAGAGTGAAGCAAAGCACAGTATTTCAGTGGTTCGGTCTCCATGCATTGTGAATCTCTATCTGTCCCCTCTGACCTGTTTGCTAATGTAGTTCTTCATCAGTATGAACAGCAGTGGGCTCAGAGCTGAACCCCGATACACACCCACTCTGACTGGGAAGTACTTTGTGAGTCTGAACACTATTCATTCTTGAGTCATTGGGTATTTGTACATAGCCAATACTAATTCTACTAATACTTCCAGTACTTTGAACCACCTCAGGACTGCCCCTTGTCATTTTCTTTCTCCAAGTCTAGGAATGCTCAATTGGACTCTTTCCTCATCTCTAGCTTCTTTTCCACTATTTATCTCACTGAAAACATCAGTTGGTTATGCTGCATCCTGATCTGAATCTGAACTGTTTATCTACAGTTTTACTTTCGACCACTCCGCATATTCATTTATCAGTCAACATCTCCAGTACTTTCATGCAGTGTGGCAGAAGTTGATACCTTTATACTGCCCATAGATGTGAATATCCCTTTCTTTCCTTGTAGTCTGGCAATAGAATGCTTATTCTCCATTCATGTGGGATACATTTTTATCTCCATACTGTTATGGATAACCTCAGGAGCCATTTCTAACCAAACTCACCCAACATCTGGTTCATATCTGCTGTGACCTCATCTGAGCCTGCTACTTTTCTTTGACTCCATTTTTCTTGGTACTGTTCTTCTTTATCTAGGCTGGGCTCTACTTCCTCTTTCATTGTAGGCCATGTCTGGAGCATTACAACTTCTGTGGGGTTTTCTTCATTCAACAGCAGCTGCTGGAAGTGCTCCTTTTGTCTGACTTTGATTTTCTGTAGGCTAGTGAGCAGGTTGTTGTTGGCATCCCTTATTAGGCTGGTGAGCAGGTTGTTGTTGGCATCCCTTACGCATTATATCTGATGACTGTCTTCTTTTATATTTTTGTCTTGACCTTGCAATTTGTGCAGATTGTATTTTGTGCCATCTGGTGAGTCACTTCCATAAGCTGTCAAAGTGTCACTGATGCGTTTTTATTTGCAGTTGCATCTGCCCTCTTAGACTCTTTGTTAGCCAACCAGTATTGCTCCTTAGCCTGGGCCATCTTTTCTATCTCCCACGCTTTCCTGCAGTACTTGTTTCTTTTGACAACTATCTGGACTTCTGCATTCCACTACCAACTCTACTTCTGTACCTTAGTTCCATACCTGGTATGGTGACATATCTGGTCTATAGTGTTAAGAAATATCAAGTGATGATACAATTACTATTCAAATAGTTAATCGCAAATTAAAGAACACGCAGCACAAGTTCTCTCTTTTGCAGACACTTTTATTAACACATGTGTGGGAGACCCAAAGTCAATATAGGGAGTCTCACCGAATAAAAGAAAATGTGAGATTATACACGTTTAGATAATACTGATGCTAAGTCGACTAGGTACACCAATAGACAATAGAGGATTTACATATACCAATCAGGTAGTTCCCCGTAAGCATTAAGACACACCTGAATACTTATTGCTACGTAGTAAGAAAAAATCAGACATAAATCCATATAAGGACTTGTTTCCTTGACCACATAACTTTTTGATCACAGTGTTTACTTACTCCATGCAGTCAATCACATACTCTTAACCTTCAATGCACCTGCTTTTGACCTTTCAGATTTTACAATCCATTTGATGTTGATTAAACATCACCCTATAGTCAAACATTTATCCATAATTCAACATTACCATAACGTCTGAAATCTCAGCATTATTGCACATATTTACTTCATTGCTTTTATCTTTAAAAACTGGCATTAAAACTTTGATTGAGCTTTTGCTGCCTTGGCAGTCAACAGTTTACAAATCAATGTCTTTATCAAAAACAGAACCAGAAAGGTTATTAAGGCAAGAATAGCAATTAGCATTAGTAGCTTCAGTATGCCACCACCCCAGCCAGAGAATAAGTTGGTCAACCTTGCCTTTGTGGAACTATAAGCTTCCTTAGCCTCCAACAGTCCGACACCTTCTGGATCAGCTCCAAATGGCTAATTATCTTGTGGTGATTGTCAGGAATAAAAGTACAGCACTCCTTTTGGATTAAAGCACAAGTACCCCCTTAAGCCGCAAGTATGAAATCAAGAGCCATACGGTTTTATAGGACCACAGCTCTCATGGCTGTCAGTTCATCAGTTATGAGTTCTTGTGCTGAAAAAGTCATGTTGCTTTCAAGGAGTTTCGACAGTTTTCTTAGTTCCCAAATTGATTTTACTGCCCCATAAGAGGGTATCATACCAGCCCAAGAAATGACATCACCCCCGAGGTCCATATGTGCTAACACTTTAGTGATGACATGGGCAAGATCGTGTTGCTAGATCCAGGATGCATCCACCTTACCCACAGGGTTTTTAGTAGCGTTCACTTCTCAAATATTTTGGATTTTTCCCCAGGGTAATGTATATACATGTCATATGGCTGGGACTAAATAACCCAGGAAACAGCCCCCAGACCAATTCTCAGGTAGCCATTTGTATGCTTTCTTTTCACAGATAAACTAGCAGCCATCATTCAGTATTACCTTTGAGATGTTTTCTGAAGCTTTATTGTTAATAACAGTGTGGAAAAATAAATTGAAGCCCAGGTCATCTTACATTTGAGCATATTTAGAGAGATTATATCCCTACATGTCATCTTCAAAAGTCCATTCCTGCCAATGAAGTAGTTTGTGCGTGTTATTTAGTCTCTTTGATGTCACTTTCTTTCTGGCCGTACCATGTGGGCACAGTCTCCAGTCAGAAAAAGATGCTTCTTTGACACTTGATTGATTTGCAATGAAAGATAGAAGGATGGCATGGCAGACTCTAATGATAGAAGTGTCACAACTACTCCACCCCACTTTTTTGGATCCATTCTGTTTGAGCCACAAAATGCCATACTGGTGAAAGGCCAATGAAAGTGACACAGCCTTGTTAGGATGTGACAACAATCCCCCGGTGAGATTGGTTAAAATAGGCTGGTACATAGAAGTGTTGAGGGGAAAGCTGGTGAATAGGATGCCATCATGAGCAGTCAGAATTGCAGTGCAAACCCAACAATTACTGATATTGAAAGAGGAGGCATACATTAACTTGAAGGCATGATACATGTTAAAGGTCGGGTGCCAACTAGTGGCTCGTTGATGCACATGAAGGTGTGGGGTGGTCACAAGAACGGTGAAGGTAGCTGAAAAAAGCAATGGCCACAGTAGCAAAATTAGGAGTACAAAACATGTGCTGAAAATACACATACAATGTTTCTGAGGGAATGCTGTGGCCCACAGGGAAGAGTGAGATTGCAGTTGTACCAAAGGGATGAAGTGTCTTGAGTGAAGAGTCAGTTGAGTCTATCAGGAGATGCATAGTAGCAGGGGAAGCTGTGGTCATGGCTAGAAGGATAAAATAAAGTTAATGGCTTTAAGAGGGTGGTTTAGTGTGGCTTTGGGTGCGATGTGCAACAGGTTCTGGAATATCCTGAGGTGAAGAGAAGGAAAGTGGTTGTTGATCTTCTGAAGGCACAATTTTCTTGTCTTGTGAAACGTGTATCCTGGTAGAGGATCCTTGTAGTCGAACAGCAGAGGAGGTGGTGAGAAAGACCAGGTAGGGGCCCCTTCCAACAGGGCTGCAAGGCTGTTTTCCGACTGAAGGATTTAACATATAACCAGTTGCCTGTTTGAAGGTGATTCGCCAGGTCAGGTTCAGGTAGAGTTTGAGCTTGTATGACCTGATGATGGTGATGCTGTAAAACAGAAACAAGAGATCTGCAGTAGGACAATAAATTAGCATCATGTAACTGATAATCAGAAAAAGGAGGTGGCAGGGTGAGGGGCATATGAATAGGTTGACCCATAATACATTTCATGTGGAGAAAGACCCTTGGAATGATGAGTTTGACCTCTCATGGAGAATAATACTAAAGGTAATGCTTGTACCCAGGGTGAGGCCAGTTTCAGCAGTAAACTTAGACAAGCGTACCTTGATAGTCTGATTTGCCCTTTCAATAATGCCAGAGGCTTGAGGCCTGTAAGGGCAATGAAACTTCAATTCAATACCTAGCATCTTGTAAATTGCTTGTATCAACTGTGAAGTAAAGTGCGTGCCTCTGACCGAATAAATATGGCATGGTACCCCAAAACGGGGTATAAACTCAGTGCATAGCTTTTAAGCAACAGAAATAGCATCATTCTTGGCACATGGATAGGCCTCAACCCAGCCAGAGAAAACATCAATTTTAGTAAGAACATACTTAAAATGTACAGAAGGAGGTAGTTCAGTAAAATCCCATTGTAGGGCACAAAAGGGACCTAACGGTTTTAGTAGAGGCTAGGAAGGTCTATATTATGATATCTAATGCTCAGAAGAGCGAACAACACATAATCAATCCCATGTAAATGAAAGCTTACAATGTCAAAACTTCAGAACAGCAATTTTTTTCCCATGGGAAATAAAATTGCTGTTCCGAAAAAAAAACCCTACTTAAATATACCAACTCCGAGATCACACTGCAGTGCCAAAAAGGCAAAGTAGCAAAAGCGGCCAAACAAATTCTTTCCCAGGGAAAGAATTAGCTGAAAAGTTGCTTCACTATTCTGCCTTTTCGCACTTTGCAGTTTGACAAAGACGCATTCGAGAACCTGTATCTGCGACAGCTTAATAGGGTGCCTTTTGAAATGTTAAGCTGTCAACAAATTGAATAACTTGACACAAAATGGCTTACAGATTCCGAAAGACCAGGTGCATGCCAATCGCATTGGATCAGCTTAATTAGGGAGTTCTGGCCCCGATGAACAGCAAGATGGTAGGCACGGATCAATTGGTGTAAAAAGGCTTTTGGTGCCACAGGGCGCACATCTGAATGTCTCCACATGGAGTCTTCGCCATGTTTACAATTCGCATGTATCACCTCGGAATCTGACACATTGTTCTGTAAATTCAATAAACACTGATTTGAAAAAGTAGATGTCTGCAACACCTGTTGAAATACACACAGCTGCGTTGGTTGACCCTGAACAGAGATAGGAAGAGCAGCTTGTTTTGCAGCCCAGTCTGCCATAGCATTTCCCTTACTTTCAAAAGAGCCATCAGACTGGTGAGCTGCAATTTTAATAACAGCAACTTGTTTTGGTAACAAAAGACATGGTAACAACATGTCAACATAAAATGCATTTTTGATAATAGTACCATTAGATGTAAAGAATCCCCGTTCTTTCCATAAAGACTGACTGTTTTGTTCTTGGCCAATTGACAGACAGTAGAGAGAGGTACTAATTCAGCTACTTGAGCTGATGAACCAGATGGTAAAGTTCCAGTTGACAATACAGAGTTTTGTGAGCAGATGCCCAAGCAGCTGACAGCTGTCCATGCTGGTTGTGCATCCATCATTGAAAAGTACCAGATCTGATTTTGTAAAGGAACGTCTTGGAGGTCTAACCTAGGAGGAAGGGAAAAGTTAATAACAATAAGACAGTCATGGGGTTCACTCTCATCCAAGGTGGAGGTTAATGATGCTGGATTAAGTGCTGGGCATCTGACAACTTGGAGGGCAGCATTAGCAAGTAAAATTAATTCATTTTTTGTTAGTCTAGAGGGAGATAAATATTGTGTTTTTGTCTTTAAGAGTAGAGTGTGAACTGCATGAGGGACAGTTAAAAAGGTGTTGTGTCCTAAGGTAATGGAGGCTGCAAGATCCACTAGGATGGCTCCAGCAGCGACTGCCCTCAAGCATGTGGGTAATCCAGAAGCTACCACATCCAATTGGGTGCTAAAATATGCTATCAGTCGGTACCCTCCAGTACATTGTTGGGTGAAAAGACCCAATACCACCTTATTTCATTCACTACAGAAAAGAATAAATGGTTTTGAGTAGTCCGGTAGGCCTAGAGCAGGCGGGTTGGATAATTGTACCTTGAGCTGTTTAAAGGCATTCTCATGCTCTCCTGACCATGGAAGAGGCTCAGGAGTATTCTTCTTCAATAAAGCAAATAAGGACTGAGTAATTTCTGCGTAATTAGGGACACATTGGTGGCAGTAACCACTCAGTCTCAGAAACCCTTGGAGTTGGCATTGGGTAGTAGGATGGGGTGCATTTTGGATAGCTGTTATGTGGGAGGCCAAAACTCTCCAAACGCCATGCGAGATTAAATGACCCAAATATTTGACTTTGGGTTGACAAAACTGCAGTTTGGATCTGTTCACTTTAAAACCCTGAAGAGCCAAATTCTGCAAAATGGCAAGGGCAAGGGTGTCCCTTTGACACACTTGTGGAGTGGTCGAGGCAATGAAAATGTTATCGACATACTGCACTAGCACTGTTTCAGCAGGAAGAGCAAGGGCATCCAACTGTCTCTTCATTTCCCTGGAGAAAAGAGTAGGTGATTCCACATACCGCTGGGGAAGTCTAGGCCATGTATATTGCTGCCTCTGGTATGTGAACACAAAAAGATATTGGCTATCCAAATAAATTGGAGTAAAGAAAAATGCAGAAGAAATGTCTATGACAGAGAAGGTGGTGGCAGACGGAGGGATGCAGCTCAAGATGGTAGCAGGGTTAGACACTATATGGAAGGCAGGTAGAACAGCCCTGTTAATGGCTCTGTGGTCTTGAACAAGCCGATACGTTTCCCTGCCTGGTTTCTTAACTGGTAGAATAGGAGTATTGCATAGGCTAATGGTGGGACCTATAATACCCTGTTGCAATAATGATTGGATTACTGGAGCGATTCCTGCTTCTGCCTGGGCGGAAAGAGTATATTGAGGTACCTTGGGCAACACTGCACCAGGCCTCAAGGTGATTTTAACTGGAATAATCTGAGGCCCATGTCATTGTCATGGGCAATCCATAGTGACGTAGAGAGAGCATCTAGTGAAGGGTGGGAAGGAGCAGGACGTTCTTGACACTGTGTGACCACCACTTGCAAATAGTTTGAATCGGCCGACGTACATGTTCCCAACATGACATGGTCTTGTTCTTCTGGTGGGATTTAGCATCCTAGTTTGCATAGAAGATCACGGCCAAGTAGGTTCAATTGTTCTGACATGCCAACTAGAAATGCATGATATTCTGTTAAATTACCCAGATTCACCGGTACTTGGACTGTTTTGGGGTAGCTTATGGGGACCCGGGAAACTCCCACTCCTTTAGTGGTGCTGCTGGAGAAAGGAAGATTTTTAGCAGCTTTCAATGTAAGCATAGATTTGGTGATCCCCATGTCTATTAAGAAAGGAATAGGATTATTTTTCACAGTTAATGTTACAAATGGACCTTGCTGATCAATTGGAACAAATGGGAAAAGTTGCTGCATCTGTTCAGGGGAGCCCTATAGTGAGTGTTGGGCTTAAGGCTAGATGGGAGGGGTCCAGGATGAGTCCCAAGGCTGATTCTGGCCTGACTGATACTGTCCCCCTTGTCTAAAGGGGTTGCCTGATGAAAATTCTTGAGCGGGAGGTAGTGGTTGCAGTGCTAGGTACAGTCAGCTGCCCCTCCAATGACCAGCCTGTCCACAGTTGAAACAGAGATTACTATTTCCACCACCATCCCCCATTTGTCTTCGAACTTGTTGTCAGAAACCATTATATGCAGGGGGTCACTGAGAGGGGCCTTGCACTTGAAATCCTAATCCATTAAGGCCTTGTCTTCCCAAGTGATTTCTCCCTCCTTGGCCCCGCTGCCCAAAGGAAGAGAACATGTGCAATTGGGCCTGAAGAAGTTGGTCCTGTATGTCCTTTTTTCCTTTACCATAAGGTAAGACAGATACTGGACCTGGGTAACCAGCTCATGCAAGCCTAGGCTGGGCCAATTCAAACACACCTTTTTCAATTTATCTCGAACCAGGGGTAGAAGACCATCTACAAAGGTAACAGACAGCTGCTGGCTGAGAGACCTTCCGTAGGCTCAGGATACCCTGAGTAGGCTTCAAAAGCATCAGTAAGGCATGACAGATAAGAGTCCACTGGTTCATCTTCCCATTGCTGAATAGCCTTAATCTTCAACCAGTTGGGAGTATGGGACAAATAACTATAAGGGCATCCAGTATACGGCTCTTGACCGACTTGAAGCTATCATTTCCCATTGTGCCATGCTGCAGAATGGGATTTGCGACGTTTGCATGGTCCCATATTCATTTTAAGAGGTCAGCTGGAACAGCATATTGCAATACTGCCCTTACTTCTTCAATAGTGGGGTTTTCAAGGCTTTTGAATTTTGTTAGGTTGGATCATATGAGCGGATGTGACTTTACAGTAGTTTGGAAATATACTGCCGACCACACCCTGGTAACAGTTATGGTAGAAGGAGCCGTTTACCATGTGCAGGGTTTGGGACTTCTCATAAGGGGAAATACCCTTTTTCATCATCTTCCTCGGATGAAGATGAGGAGTAGGTGTACTGATCAGAGTCAGGATTGAACTTATCTGGTCTTAAATATCCTATTCGGGTATCAATGAGAATTGGGAAGTGCCCTAGAGTTTTCTGTATGGATTTTGGGCCCCGCTTCTTTTTGCCCTTAAAAAATTTAAAAAACATTACATTCGGATCCCTAGATCTAATGTGTACTGCTGGGCCAGTATAAGGTGTGGATTCATCTCTAAGCTGAAGTCTGGGGTTGAGCTAGTCTGTGCTTTGACTATCTGCACCATCAGAGGTAGATGTAACTTGGGAATCACTTACTGTAGGTGATAGCTGATCCGCACCTTGCAGCAACTGTGGTTGTTGAACAGTATCATTGGTTGGTTGCTGAACAGGCTGGAGTATGGCAGCTTGTTGCACCTGCTGTTGAGGTGGTGGCTCATGCACCTTCGCCTGGACCGCTATCTCATAAGCAGGCGGCGCAGTTGGTTGGGGCGGAGTAAAAATGTATTAATCCTCGGAGGATTCAGTTGAGCATATATTTTACTGACTTAGCCCACTATGAGATACAACTCTTTGTATGGCAGGGTCTCTAAGGGTTTTCCTTCTACTATTCCCATCTTATATGCTGTATGATTCAATGCCTTCAATTGCCCTTTAATTTATCTTCATTAAATTTTACGCTTCTTACTATGGAGTACTTTCCCTATCCTTTGATTCTGCTTGCCAATCATTAAATGCCGCCCAACATCCTGGCAGTACCCTTTTCCCTTTTTCATTTAGTTTCTTTTGTAAATTAGCCAGCACATCTTTGTCAAAACTGCCATTAGCTGGGAAGCATAATTTCCCATCATTCTTGTTGAGAGTAACCCAATGATTCAGATGCAAACAGCTTTCTCGTGAAACTTTGTAAAACATGTAGCCAGCTGGAGTTCCTCTTTCTGGCTGTAATTCTTCACCCACACTCACGCCCATGTTTGTTGTTTTTTTTTTTTACACCGAACTACAGTCGGTAACCCACACTCACACGTATGTCACCAGAAGATTATCATTTAACCCTCACTCATTCAGTAACGAATCATGCCACCTACCTTTTAAAAGTTCCACGAAAGAGAGAAAAAAAAAAGGAAAACTTATAATGTAAATCAGGCACATGCAAATGGCTGAGGTCCCGAAAGACAGAAACCATCTGCGTGCCCATCAATGAGACGTCAGCCGTCTGCTCGAGCCCATCCGAGTCGCGGTGCCAACTGTTAAGAAATCTCAACTGATAATACAATTACTATTCAAATAGTTAATCGCAAATTAAAGAACATGCAGCATAGGTTCTCTCTTTTGTAGACACTTTTATTAACACGTGTGGGAGACCCAAAGTCAATATAGGGAGTCTCCCCCAACAAAAGAAAACGTGAGCTTATATACACTTAGATAATATAGACACTTAGATAATACTGATAATAAGACAACTAGGTACACCAATAGACAATAAAGGATTTCCATATACCAATCAGGTAGTTCCCCGTAAGCATTAAGACACACCTGAATACTTATTGCTGGGTAGAAAGAGAAAATTGGCCATAAGTCCATATAAGGACTTGTTTCCTTGATGACATCACTTTTTGATCACAGTGTTTACTTACTCCGTGCAATCAAGTACTCTTAACCTTCAATGCACCTGCTTTTGACCTTTCAGATTTTACAATAGTCATAACACATACTGTTTTAAGATGATGTGTCTCCCCAGCATATAACAGATGTTTGAATCACTTTCCCTCTAAAATAATTAAATAGATATTGTTTCAGTCTATGAAACTCCGATTGGAGTCATGATGCCATTCTTCTTCGACTCCACCTATCTGCTCTTCTTCTTTGGGTGCTAGAGTCCAGAGTTTCCTTGAGCTACTTTGAGTTGCATATTGGTCAGTCTTGAAAGATTAGTCAATGTGACCAAATCACCTAGAGCAAATTTTTACAGTGTTGAGTGGTAAAACCCGATATGGTGCACAATCTGTTTGGTCTGGGAAACGAAGACCCTAATAATTATGCCAGTATTACTTCTCTTGATAGTGCTATGTTTATTTTAATTACTAATTATTAAATTTGTATGTAATTATTTATTTTACAAAGTAAAAAAAACTGTTGTTCCCTATTTATCAGAGAGTCACACTCTAGTCTCTGTATAAGCTTATCAGGTTTACTCTTTTCTCCTCATCACCTCTTAACATATCCCATGCCATGCAGTAAATTCACTGCTCTAGTCAGTCCTTCTCAATTGTTGTTCCACAAATTTCCACAAATTTGAGAATCCCTTCCAATAAATGTGAAATCAGCCACCACCTAACCTTCATTCAGGTGCTCCCCAAAGAAGTACCAGATTAACGAAGACCAGGATAAATGCCTCCCCAATACCGACATCATCTATGTTTTATTAAAGCATTCTGCCATGACTTTTTTCTTACTCTCTGCTTTATCTTCTCCATAGATATATAGTCATTTACCGGTCTGTAATAACCCATTCATCAGATTTATAACTTAGGTACCCAACTACTTCTGCACTCCATGGTTTCTCTCTCTCACTCTTTGTCCTTCACTTAACATTTTGTAAGTCACCATTTCTATCCCCTTTCCTGATGTGTTTTATTAGATCCATATTAAGCTTTCTTCTCCCAGCTAATTTTTCATAGTTGTAACCCTTCTTCTCCTGATCTTTAGTGAATATCATAAACTTAAAAACTGTATATGTATTATACATACCACAGAAAATTTTATTTTTTCAATCTGATTGTAGGTGCAACATAGTCAATTAGATTTTATTGTTATTTTACTACCAATGTCTGTTGCATGTCTTCATTTGCTATCAGTTGTGGTCTTTGCAATGTCTTCTGGCTTTTTCCAGTTAGGGGTCGAAACAGCAGATCACCGGTCAGCACAATGATTGGCAGTGGTGTTTGTACAGTGTCAAGTTGCCAGCCTGGTGCCCAACCTTCACAGAAGGAACATACACATTCACACGTACCTACCTGCATGTCTTTAAATATTCACTTGACCACAGGGAGGCCATGCAGACTCCACACAGAAGGCACTACAGCCAAGAATCAAACCAGAGAACGTCTTGCTGTGATGCAAAATTGGTACTGGTTGTTATCTGTTATAAATAACCCATATTACATTTTTTCTTTTGTATTTCTAAGGCTGAAATTGAAAATGTACGTCAGAATCAGTGTTCTGCCTTGTTTAACAAATTAACTTAAATCAGTAACTCGGTTTGCTGTTAAGAATCTCTCTCTCTCTCTCATTCTTGAGTGGAATTTCACTATGGTGCCCCCAGATCTGTTACAGACTTTGCAGATGCAATCATCTGACAGATACCATCCTATGACTAAAGTATTTTCTGAACAGTTTTACCAACAGAATTACATTATTTGAAACACTGAAGTTATCTGATAAGACAGTTGACTTAACTAACAACAAATACTTTCCTAGAAATTCAGATAGAAAGAGGAAGCTTTCTATTCTCAAGCTCAGAAAACACATATAGCTTATAGCAGGTACTTTTACATCTGAGCACTTCCAGTTAGTGAATATTTAGTAAACAAAAGTATGAAGGAAATATCACAGGTTCTTTGTTTACCACAGAACAGCAGAGATTAACAGAATGACCTTATGTCCCAGTCATAGTAACCATGAGACAAAGGACAAGGATCTGATTATCAGGAATGTCTTGCATACTAAGCAGTACTTAACAAACCCTGGCTCTGCTGGAACAGTTCATAAACTATTTAACTTGAGCTCAGCCAGGCTTTTTGCTTGAAGTTCATCATACAATGCTCGTAATGCCACTCCACAAGGGTGTTTCAACCGCATATCCTGGTAATTATAGGCATGATGAGTCTCATTTGCAAAGCTAATGCGATAATTTAAAACTGATCTGATTAACTGTGGTATCATAAACCTCATCAGACTGGACCCCCTGCAATTTGGTTTTATCAAGCATAAATCCTGCCTAATGAATTTAGTTAACTTCTCTGAGAGGATAATGTAGGCTGTTGACAGTGGTCATGCTGTCCATTGGGCACACCTTGACCTGGCCAAAGCATTTGACATTATACTCATGTTGGTATAATTAGCAAGCTTAACACTTCAAAAACAGATCCCTATGTGGTATGAGATGTAGCAAATTGGTTAAAAGATAGAACACATAGTGTAAGTGTAAGATGCTTCATCAGAGAGTCTGAATGTGACTAGTGGTGTCCCACAGGAATCCATTCTGGGACTGCTCCTGTTTGAAATTTGCTCTTTGAATCTCCAGCCCATAAACCAGTACTTCTGGATAAAACATTTGCAGATTACTGCAAACTGAGAGTCATTGTCAAGTCCCCCTCTTGACACTCAAATCCTTCAACAAGAGCACCTATTTATAAATATCTGGTGTACATAAAAATTTAAATACATAAAAAGTGAAACATTGTCACATCTGGTAGACAGCTCCTGTCCCAGCATACAGCATAGAAAATGCCTCACCTCAATATGCGAGTGCAGCTAAGTACCTTGGAACATTGGTTGACAATACCCTATGTTTTGTGTGATAAAAGTCATCAGGAAGTCCTTCTACATATAACAGCTAATTGTTAAGAGAATTTCTTTCAGATCTAAAGAGATCATTTTTCACTTACATTCAAGGGTGTAGCCAGAGAATATAATTTTGCACTCATGGACGGATATTGTTGCCCCCCTATCAGTTAAAAAATTGGCACACAACCCACCCCCCCAGCACTTAATGTTTGAATCCCTTTCCCTCTAAAACCATTGATATTTTTTCAAGTCTATGAAACACTTATTGGAGGCGTTAATTTAGACAGCTATGGACATAGTATGGCCTACAAACGACATTGTTTCTCTAAGCAACGTATGGAAAATTGTACTCAATAGAATAGAAAGAGTATGCCTAGCTACACCCTTGCTTATATTCAACATTGATTAGACCTCTTATTGAGTACAAGACGCTGTCTGGTTCGATTCTCAGCTAGAGCGTCTTCTGCGTGGAGACATGCGTGAATGGGCGTACCTTCGTTGAAGGTTATGCGTCAGGGCTGGTAACTCGGCACGTAAAAATCAACTACCAATCATTAGCGGACTGGAGTTCCGCTGTGGCGACCCCTAACCGGGAAAAGCCGAAAGACCCAACAACAACCCTCTTTGAGATGTACCTCATTAGGCATATCAAAGAATTAGAAAGAACCCAGAGGTCTCTAAGCAAGAAGATCTCAGGCCTAAAGACCCTAAGCTGCTAGGAATGACTAGGACCACTGTCTCTCTGTTAGGTTCATAGGTAAGTACTATACAGTTGGTCTACAGACCATTTCAAGCCTATACAAAAAAAAATTTAAGAAGGGCAAGACAAGATAGACCAGGAAGGAGAGAATTTGAGACTGCCTATCCAATTATCCAGGCTTGTCTTGAAGGTGGTAAGGGTGCTACTCTGCTTGACATCTAGTAAAAGTCAGTTTCAGAGGTGAGGTATACATCCAGATATGAATCTATTATCCCAACATGTTTTATTTATCTGGTGATGAAGTTTTAGCTGAGTATCGGAAGTACAATTAGTTCTGCAAAGGAATAGGAGATCAAATAAAGCTGGATCTTTCATGGCAGATAAGGCTAAACATAGGTAAAGATAAAGGAGTCTGTAAGAGACTTATTACAGAGGAAGGATTGACAGTTTCTCCTGATAACTAAGATTTCTGAGCCCACTGATCTTTTTAGTTATGAATCACTGAGGTCTCTCAAGGTGTGTGATATGTTTAGATAACTACATGCCAAAAGGTGCAATATATTCAATAATGATAGTGTTGTTGCCTCACAGCAAGAGATTCTCTAGTATTATTCTTGGGTCTATATTAGAACATCAAAGTTTCAAAACTTTGAATGTTCTAATATCGACCCCTATTCAGTGAAAGCTGAAAATATCGAAGCAACAGAAAACCAAATTTTTTCCTTGGGAAAGAATTTAGTTGTCTGTTTCTATTGCTTTGGTATTTTCAGCGCTGTGGTGGAAAGTTATGGGTTGGGTTCAGTTAAGTGTGCAATTGAGTGTGGGTTAGGTTAGTTAGGGTTAGGGTGCGGGTTAGGTATGTGTGCAATTGTGTGAACATAAGGGTTAGGGCGGGTTAGGTGAGTTAGGGTTAGGGCACGGGTTAGGTATGTGCGCAATTGTGTGGATGTGAGGGTTAGGGTGGGGTAGGTGAGTTAGGGTTAGGGCGCGGGTGAGGTGAGTGTGCAATAGTGACGGACCTTAGGGTTAGGGTTTGGGATAAGGTGAGTGGATAGTTAGTGGTGTGTGTGTATAGTTTAGTGTAGGGTTAGGTGTAAGATTTTAGGTGTATGTGTGTGGATTGCTGTTTGTTTGGTGTGCTTGTGTTGTGTTTATGTGTTTTGGAACAGCAAATGTTTTTCCTAGGAAAAAATTTGCTGTTCTCTATGTTAAATGTTTTCAGATTTCGCTGAATAGGGGTTGATATTAGAACATTCGAAGTTTTGAAACTTCAGTGTTCTAATATAGACCCTTATTCTCAGCTAGTGGTGCTTCTGTGTGGAGTTTACATGTCCTCCCTGTGTTCTGGTAGGTTTTGTCTGGGTGCTCTGGTTTCCTCACACACTCCAAAGATATGTAGTAGATGGACTGATACTCCAAATTGGCCATTGGTGTGTGTGTGTGTGTGTGTGTGTGTGTGTGTGTGTGTGTGTGTGTGTGTGTGTGTGTGTGTGTGTGTGTGTGTGTGTGTGTGTGTGTGTGTGTGTGTGTGTGTGTGTGTGTGTGTGTGTGTGTGTGTGTGTGTGTGTGTGTGTGTGTGTGTGTGTGTGTGTGTGTGTTTTTGTGAGTGGTATGGAAGAATGACAGTAGGGCTAGCAACCCTGTGGTGTGACCCTTGGCTATAGATGGTTGTCACTGTTGAAGTGACACCCAGACCCCATATGGAAAGTGGAAAAAGGGGTTGTGGCTGGATGGATGGAAAGATTCAATAATGGGTATGATAAGATATGAGTAAAGGGAAATTTTTACTTCTTTTGATGTAGTGGAGATGGCTTAGGAAATTAGATGGGCCAGGTAAAAGACTTTCTGAACTACTGTAGACATGATGGCCAAACGATAAGGAATTATCAACAAGAATACCCAGATCCCTTACAACAGTATCTGATTGGAAGGATTCGTCTGCTGTATGATGAGTGAAACTGTTTTGTTTACCAAAATTAACTATGCTACATTTTTTAACATTTATTCTGAGAACATTGTCCATGTACCAGTTATTAACATAGTCTAAACATGTTGGAGCAATTGTGAGCCAGTTGAAGATTGAATAACAACACCCAGTTTATAGTCCTCTGCAAACTTAGCTAACTGTAGGCCAGAATTGCTGGTCTGAAGGTCTGACAAATATATGTCAAACAGGAGAGGGCCCAAAGCTGAGCTCTGTGGTATGCCACTGGTAGCTGGTTTGCTTTGAGAAGTGCTACTCTAACCACATGGGTTCTGTCAGACAACAGGTTAGCAATCCTTCACACAATATAATGATTTATATTCAGATTTATAATTCTATCAATAATGCTTGCATGCAGGATAGCGTCAAAAGTCTTGACCAGGTCTTGATACAATGTATGTACTGCATAACCACTATTAACTGCTTTGGGTACTTTTCAGAAAAGTTAATGAGGTTAAAGAGGGGACATTCCTTTAATAAAGCCAAATTTATGAAGGTCCAGGGTCGAGAGATTTGTAATGTCCAGATTAATGAAGTCTGAGATAATATGTTACATAAGTTTACAAATGAGGCTTGTGAGACTAATGGGTGTGTAGTTACCAGGGTCTGTGGTTGGACCACCCTTGTGTAATGGCATTACAATGGCTGTTTTCCAGGCTTCAGGAATGTAACCAGCAGAGAGACTTGGATTGAAGAGTTTAAGTAGGGGTTCAGAAAGGCCATATTTGGCTCTAATAATCAGGCAACCTGGTATGATGTCAGGGTCCATGGATGAAGAATTCTTAGTTTTTGAAAGAGATGAGAGAACTTGTTCCATAGCAATCAAAGGGGGTGGCTGTGTTGTGTAACCAGTGGAATAGCTGTATCTGTGGGTGGAGTAAAATTTGCACTAAATCGGTTAGCAAGGACATTAGCTAATTCCTTTGGGTCAGAGAATCTAGTGTTATTGTGGACTAGTTTTTAACACTGCTGGGTGCTACTTCTTAATTTCCTGACATAGTTAAAGAAACACTTGAGTTATTTTTGGTTTTAGTGCCTATTTTAAGTTCATACTCAGCTTTGAGCCCCCAAATGGTTCCCTTAAACTCTGTTAGTTTGCTTAAGTGTGCTCTTAAGGTAGGTAGAATGAGACCTCTTATAAGCATTAAGCAGTTTCTTCCTCTTGTTATGTAATTTATTTATATGAGCATTACACTGCAGGGGTTTGTTTTTAAACTTCTTTTTATATTTGTTGTGGATAGGGACTGCCTTATCATTACAATTATTTAAGTGGAAATAGAAGTGAGAGGCACAGGTGGCAGTTTTAGCAACAGAATCCTTCAGAGGTGGATACAGGTAGAATGTATTTAAGTCACCAAGTAACTGAAGAAGATCTGCTTTTGAGAAGTCCCTAAGCACAGAGCTATTTACAGAGGAAGTACCACCAGATTTACGTCACTAAATTATGGCCTAATTTAACAGGACATGATGATACATATGGAAGCTGTACAAAAAGTGTCCATATTTGTGAGGACTAGATCCAGGATGTTGGGGTCCCTAGTGGGATGGTTAACTATTTGTGAAAGCAAGTTAGAATTTATGTCAAGACAGCTCCAGGCATGCCAGTGTAGGTCAGCCAGTTTATTGAAGGATAGTTGAATCTCCCCGGCAGAAAAGTCTTGAGTTTAATAGGAATTTCAGCTAGTATGTTAAGATAGCTCTCATGCTTAGAAGGGGAGCATTTCAGGTAGCGTAATGTATGATGATTTGTCGCCCTACTGAAATAGCACACTAGAATATATCCTTTGATTCTCTTCAGGGGTACCCCTGTACCGCCAATGCAAAATGCCATGACTGAGTGTGGGTAACTCACGTTTTATCAATGGTGCAGCTGTTATCTGCTCATAAAGGCACTGCTTATGTGGCCAAACTGGAGCTCCTCACCTTTTGTGAATATATGAATTAATCAAAGATCTATTCTTGAATATTGCTGCGCAAGGACCCAATTACCATTTTAGTAACAACTGTGTAATTCGTATGTGCTGGTGTTGCTGCCTTTCTGGACTGATACAAGTTGGTGTAAATGGCTTTTGGATGAGCTGCCCTTATAGATGCCCACAAATGTGATGATATATTCTAATATATATTTTTAGATGTGAATGATACAATTGTTAGACTAGATGCTGCAATTTATTTTACTACAGGAAATCTAGGTAGTGGAGGAACAGAGTAAAACAGCATGAAAGAGTAAAGACAATCTGTTTAACTTTTTAATTAGTTATTAATTGCACTTTAAATATGCAATGCATTTTAAATTTCCTTTAATACTTAGCAGGCATTAAACATGACCTACATTTTATTCACATTTTCAGTAAACACACTCATTGGTGTTTCTGTGTCACTGTAGCATCGCTTGTTGTGATAAAATGATTTTTGTATCCCATTTGGTATGTAGTGGGTTCCAAAAGGAGGCAAAGCCTTAGCATTTTGAACTTCTTATAAATGTTTTACAGGCTGCACACAATGATTGTTAACAGCAATTTGCAAAAATAGACTTTGCAGATTTCGTGCCATTTTGATTGGGTGAATGATCATCTTTTGCTGGAATGTCATTACTAATGGAATTTCACAGGCAATAAAAATTCTAAAAGTAGTGAGACATGCTGCTTTGCAAATGATGTTAATATTCCAGTTAAAGAAGGACCTGCTTTTGGTGATTCTTAATATGAAATAGTGAAGGCCAGTGCCTCAATATTTTATGTAAGCTTGGTACTTTATAGTATTACATTGAGCAGCTGGGAACTTCACATTTTGTATTGTTCTATAAGAGGAACTGTAATTTATTATAATAAGCAAAGGTGAATCATATTATCATTGCTAAAGGTGACAGACAATTAATCCTAAACTTGTACTCAGTCATAATACAAAACATAGAAAATGATGGGTATTAAAAAAGAAAAAAAGAGTGCTTCAGTATGTAAGCTTGACCAAAACATTACTTCGTGCGAACGAAGTTCGCAGATGACTGCAAACTAGGAGCCATAGTCAAGTCCCCAAATGATGCGGACATCCTACATTAGGGCCTCACTGAGACAGATACCTTGTGTCAGAGTCATCGCCTCAAGCTCAATGTCAAAAAGTGCAGTGTCATCCCCTTTGGTAAAAACTCTATACCCATGAAGTACCACATAGGCAGCAATCTACTTAACACCGAATGCATGATAAGAGACCTTGGGACCCAGGTGGGCAGTAGTCTCTCCTTTGAGACTACGTGGCGCACCTCATCATAAAAGAGTTCTCATCCAGGAAAAAAGAGGTCATTGTTCCCCTCTACTCAACACTCATTAGATCCATTATAGAGTACAACGCCCCTTTTGGAATGTACCTCAAAAGACATCTGCAGCAGCTGCAAAGGCAACAGAAGTACCTCACAAAGAGGATTAATGGCCTCAAACAAATGCCATACACTGACCACCTCAAAAAATTTCAACTTTACTCCGTAGCATATCGCCTACTCCGAGGTGATCTCTGCCTAACATATAAAGCTATGTCAAACCCAGAGCTGTTGGACATGCTACACCTAAAGAAATCCCAATCCCACCGAACTACACGCTCTAGGGACCTAAACCTTGTCACCACAATAAACAGGACATGCTGGAGGGATAGATTCCTGTCCCAGAGACTCCCTATACTCTGGAACAAGCTACCCATCTATGTCAAGCAAAGTTCTTCATTAGCACTCTTCAAGAAAAATCTTGATGAGTGGATGTGAAGTAGGAAATACACCCAGGGGATCACTTCTGAGTCTCTGCTCAACAGTGGCACAGGAAAATAACTTTCTTGGGTGGCGTAAGCCATGGAACCTTGCTGGCGAGGCTTACGTAGGCCCTTGGGCTGATAGCCTAATACCTACCTATGAAGCTATAATAGTGAACTCTTAATTTCTCGTGTGATTATTCTTTCATTGTTCGTGTAGTATCCAGCACAATACACACACACACACACACACACACACACACACACACACACACACACACACACACACACACACACACACACTGCATATTTATTGTTACCCTTTTAGATTTGACTAAAGCCACATGAAAGCAGTAGAATATGTAATACAATTCAGACTTGCTTGGACTTCACCTGAAGCTGGTTTAACCCTTCAGGAAGGCTAGTCTCACTGTTTGATAAATGCTCTGCTTATTTACTTGCCTCATTTCATAACTACTGGGCTATATATCATTGGATGATGTAAAGCAGGCATACAAAATGGCAACCCAGGCATTATATGAGAGGAAATGCAATACCTGACAAATACAGTCCTAGGACAATGTGATATTAGCTGCCTTATAAGCTTTAGGTAACTTTTGAGGCTAAAATATAATGTGAAGCATTTTGGAAGCCTGTGTTAAGTCTTTAAACTAGTTCAGTTGTTGCTTTTGAAGCCATACCTACATTAGCTGCCTCTGTTGAAGCTTTAAGCTGCTGTCAGGCAATGCCTCACAAATCCCATTTTGTATTGTCTTTATCCCATTGGTATTCCAGCAGTTTTTGAAAAAAATGTGACTTTAAGATATGTTTGTATCTCACTGACATGTTCACAGTTTAGTCAGTGCATTTCTATTTATATCTATCTATGCATATAAAATGTGTGTGTATTATATATTTATATATATATATATATATATATATATATATATATATATATATATATATATATATATATATATATATATATATATATATATATATATATATGTATAGATAGATATACATATATGGGAGCGCTACAGAATCCTGAAAGCCCAAAATCCTAAAGACCAAACTCCTGACACTAAAATCCTGAAAGTTCAAAATACTGAAAACTCAAAATACTGAAAACACACAGGATACCAAAACTTACTATATTCCAACACAAGTACATACAGAAACAAATAAAAGACAAACCATATTACTCTCTCCAAGTATAAGTGGGGACAAGCCTTAGTGTAGTGAAGTGCAATCTTGAAGCTGATATATTTAAGTAGCAGGGGGTGTATAGATGAAGTGTAATATGTTTCTGTATGTACTTGTGTTGGAATATAGTAAGTTTTGGTACAAGACACCTAAACAGGTGCAGAAATGCTTTTTATTTATTTATTTAAAATATACTAGTTTGATCTACTTGATTTTAGCAAATTCCGTTCCACCAAAACAGGAAATTCGCGAGTAGATTTACGCAAAAGTGTGTTTAATCGAAAACGCACTTTTGCGTAAATTAGTAGGTAAAAAAAAATAAATTAGGTAAATAAAGAAAAAACATGCGGTTTGCATGTTAACTTAGTTGTACATCAATGTTTAGTGTTGATGTACAACTAAGCAGAATGTTGTTGAGATCGTAGTACAGTGAGGATGAGGGAACATTCCCTTTTCCCCACTGTAGTTCTATCTCGGAGTGAGCCCACATGGGAGGTGCAGGGGGCTTGCCCCCCTGCATAAAAGTGTTTTAAGTGTTTAGGTTTTCTTTTTTGGTGTGGATTTACATGAAAGTATGTTTTTGTTGAAATGTACTTTTGTGTAAATGCATTTGCGGATTTACGTTTCAGTGAAATGGAATATATGCTGAGTTTCAAGAAAAAAACAAGCCACCCTGGTGAACATCTCACATAAATAAACTATATAACAAGTGTAAGAAGCTCTTGCCTAAGAATACCAAAGGGAGGTCCCAGCACTGGAAAAGTACCCTCCTAAGTCTAAATAAACAAATAAGACAAATTATAAAATCCTCTAAGGGCAACTTCAAGAAAAATTTAGCAAACACAGCTAAGGATAACCATAAAGCTTTCTTCAGCTACATCCGTTGCCTAAAAGGTAAGACCTAGACATGTGCTTAACTGTTGACAAATGGTATCACACACACTGATCCTGCAGAAATTGCTAACCTACTAGCAGACAGGTTTGGCAAAAATTTCTTTCCTTTATCCTTTCCAAACATATCACAAACCATACCTTCAACAGCTATCCCCTACATATCTAAAGAACAGGTCATCAAAGCTCTGTCTAAGGCAAAATCACAGCCTCTACAGGTCCTGAATGGCATCCCAGGCTGCATTCTAAACAAACTAAAACCGGAAATAGCAACTCGTTTAGGCACCCTATTTAACCACAGCCTGAATACAGGATTTGTCCCAGCTGAATGGAAAACTGCAACTGTTATCTGCTTCCACAGGAGTGGCTTAACAACAGATCTGGGGAATTACAGGCCCATAAGCCATATCTGTAAGGCCATGGAATCATGGACGTCATAAATAAAGATATAGGTGACCTCCAATCCCCTGATCCAACACAGTTTGGCTTTGTAAAGGGTCGATCATACCTATTAAACCTAGTAGACTTCTTCAAAAATGTGACCAGGGCCATAGATAAGGGTAAATCTGCACACACAGCATATCTCGACTTGGTGAAGGTCTTTGACACAATCCCCCATTCAGGCATTATTGACAAACTCACCTACCTAAATGTCAACCCCCTTGTTAGGTGGATCGCAAATTGGCTTACTAACCGGACACATGGTATCAAAGTAGGTAACTCCACCTCAACCAGCAGACCTGTCACCATTGGGGTTCCACAAATGTCAGTACTGGGCCCCCCTTTGTTTGGTATTTACTTCTTAGAAGTTCAGGCCAAAACAAAGGGGATGTCATGGACCATGTTTACTCATGACTGCAAACTTGGCATGATTGTTGATTCCCCAAATGATTTCAGTGTACTCTAAGACAGGCTTACACAGACCAACGATTGGTGCCAAAGCCATGTATTCATTCTAAATGCAAAAAATGCATCATCATCCATTTCGGTAAAAGCAGTGTCCCTACTGACTATCAATTAAACAACAATAATTTAAGTACAAACACTGTAGTGAGGGATTTAGGCACACAAGTAGACTGTGACCTAAACTTTGACCACCATGTGTCCACTGTAGTAAGAAAGGCATTCTACATCTCACATTTGATTAGCAAAGGCATAGCCACAAAAGCAAAAGAAGTTATAACCCCTCTATACTCATCCCTTTTCAGGCCCAAAAGTGAATATAATACCCCCTTTGGTATGTACTGTACCAGGCACCTGCAGCAACTGGAGAGACCCCAGAGATTTTTAACTAAGAAGATCCAGGGTCTTCGGCTCATGCCTTACACAGACAGAATGAAGTGTTTGTCACTGTACTCAGTAGCATATAGGCGGCTTAGGGTAGACTTGTGCCTGCCTCATAGAGCAATCTCTGAGCTCAACCCGAGAAGTTGCTGCACATCAGTAAGTCAAATGGGACTAGAATTACCCGCTCCAGTGACCTAAATCTGGCCTGCGATTTAAATAGGACATACTGGAGAGACAAATTTATCTCACAGAGGTTGCCACTTCTCTGGAATAGGCTACAAGTTCATGTTAAGCAGAGTACCTCTAGGGCTCTATTCAAAAGGAGCCTGGATGAATGGATGAGAACCCACAAATTCTTGCCAGGGATAGCTCCCACATCTCTCCTGAACATGGGCAGTCATTACTAATAATAATTTTAGGCATTGAATAGACCTTTTCTCTTGAAATGTAATAGGCATAATAGGCTAGGCTTAAATCGAACCTCAGATCAATAGCCTACTAAACTCCTATGAGCCTGTGAACCTATGAATACACACACACACACACACACACACACACACACACACACACACACACACACACACACACGCACACACACACAGGAACACATATTACACACACACACACACATATGTATATGTATATATATATATATATATATATATATATATATATATATATATATATATATATATATATATATATATATATATATATATATATATATATAGTAGCAGTCATGCCTGATAGCCAAATGCCCATGTTGCTGGAAAGGGTACAGTAAGTGGGTATGTATGAGTGTGTGTTATTCACAGGAATGGAAGAGTGTGTGCTCATACTTCAGGATAAGGGTTAGATTAAGAAAATGTTTTATGGCTGTGTTTGTAGGTCAGAGAGAGACTGTGTGTGTGTGTAAAATGCTGCAGGTGCTACATGGTGGTGGGTAGAGAATAAGGCTTGAACCCTGTACCTTGGCCCAGGTGGCAAGAGCCTGAATTCCCTACCCACTACCATTTGTAAAAATATTACAGATTTTTCCCTCATACTTGTTCTGTTCCTCATAAAATCTGTGGTTTCTGTATTTTTGTGTCCTTTCAAAGCCAGTAGTGCATTGGTGCAGGGGTAGCATTGTTGTCTGACAGCTACATGGTCTCTGGTTTGATTCTTGGCTGAGGTGCCTTACCTTCTGTGTGGAGTATGTATGCCCTCACTGTTTTTGGTTCCTCTAGTGTCCTCCCATCTTACAAAGACATGTGTCTGTCTGGAGTGTTTCTCCCTGGGCCTCTGCTAAAAATTAACTTTTGTTCCAAGTCAGACTTTCTTGGTTAACAAATGTTAAAAATGACATGCATATGAATATCAGACTTCATATTCTTCAGAAAGTGCATGGTAACACAAAAGCTTTTATTCTAGCAATTTTCTAAGTGTATAAGATGGATTTTTGAAATTTGTCCCTATTTTTGGGACTGTATTCCCCCATTATTGACTTCATCCAGGTTTTGTGCTAATGCTGAGAGCTATGGTAAGAACTGAATTCACTGAATATGTTTGGGGGCTATATTTCCCCATTACTGGCTTTGTCCTGGTGTTTTTTGCTAAGAGGTTGAGAGCTATGGTGAGAACTGAATTCACTGAAGGTTTGGGGACTGTATTCACCCAATATTGGCTTTGTTCAGGTGTTTTGTGCTAAGAGGTTGACAGCTGTGTTATGGTGAGAACTGAATTCACTAAATGGTAGCCATTTAAGTTTCCATCTTCCTCTTTGCTCTGACTGTTTTACACAGCGTCCTGGGTTTAAGGCTTGGCAGTGAAATGTATGGTGGTAACACAGCATTTTATTCTAGCAACTTTCCAACATTATACAAACAATGTTTAAAATGTGTCCCTGGTTTTTGGGCTTTTGTCCCCCTGACAATAAACTTTGGGTTTTTCCAGATTTCTTTGTGCTGCAAAGTTCAGAGATACAACTGAGTGAGTAGATTTTACAAGGAGCTGAGAGCTACAGGGGAGCAAAAGTTTAGTGCTGCTTATGCTGACTCTGCTTGCATTGTTAATAGCACAACAGGTAATATACTTGCTTTTGATGCAGAAGGCTGTGCGTTCTACTCCCACAGTAGATAGATGTATTGCTGATACCGTACTGTGTTGCAAAAGGGGTGGATGCTGCACTCCTTTTTGGCGAAGATACCTAGTAACTATGAACCTGTTATCAGTTTACCATCCATTCCCTATTGCAATATTACTAGCTTATCATTTTTTTAGTGTGAGATAGGCAATTTATTCCTCAAGGGTAACAGGCACTTATTTGTAGATGAAACAATGAAATACAAAGTTGTTTGCTAGCAGCAACCTCTTCATTAGTTACAGATCTCTTTAATGTGGAATTATTTAGATGACTTTTACTTCTTCAGAGATTGTGCATATGTACTGATACTGGTGGACTGTAGAAGTTTGAGTAGACTTTTATGATGGAAATATTCTGAATTGGGCAGTTTTGTCATTACTGGTGCATGCATTTTGTTTCATTGTTTACTGGAAAATTTTCAAAACAATAAATTTAAAACACCCTCTAAAACTGTACTGTATTGTTCAAGGAATATAATTTAATACAATCAGGAAGGTGTATGAAAGAGCATGTGTATGTTTCATGTGCAAGGGGCCTGTGATTTGAAAACAGCCCAAACCTAAAGTTAATCTGCCACTGGCAAAATGCATTTTCTTTGAATGTGGGTTTCGATGCTGTTTCAGTGATTGTGAGTTTTCAAGGGCAGAGAAGTTTTAATGCTAAGTCTGTTCTCATTGTGAGACTGCATTGCTTTGTTTAGCAGATATGATATCTATTAGTGTTTGCACTGTAAAATGCAAAATAAAACTTTTAAATGAAGTCCAAATCATTGCAGAAGTAAACTAGTATGCACATTAGTGTTTATGGTAAATGGGGTGAAATAGCCAAGTAATGGTTCATTGGAATGGCTGTAGGGGCGAAGCTCCATTCGATCATGATTTTGTGAGGGGAGAAGGGCAGCAAACTCAAAGACAGCCCTGGCTGAACTATACCTCTCAACTGTCCAGATTTTTGCAGAATTAATAGATTTTTGCTTCTTATTTTTCGTTTGTTCCTCATAAAATTTGTGGTTTTCTGTCACATCATTTAGGAATGAAGTCACTAAATAATGACAGACACTGAGTTTCAGACTTCATAACCTTCAGAAAAATGTATGCTAAAGCAAGACCTGTTATTCGATCAACTGTCTCAGTTTATACAAGAGCAATTTTTAGTACTGTTTATATGTTCCCCCCATATATTTGGCCTTGTCCAGATTTCCTGCATTAACTGGTTGAGAGGTACATGCAAATAAATTGCTTTATAGAATTAGGTATATCCAAACCTCTCAACTGTCCCCAATTTTGGCTCCAAATGTTGCTCTTCCCCTAATAAACCCTCCGCAAAATGGCAATTTTGGAAGAAAGCATGGAGGGTTTACAATTAATAAATAACTGTAATATTCAGTTATAGATTACTTTTATTTCAGAAATGCATGTGGATTCTTTTATTTTGTCAGCTGCTCAAGTTAGCAGTACTAATATTAAAAAGTGTCCCTTCTTTGACAGGTTCCCAGCTGTATTGTGTGGCTATTTAAATTTTTGAATCACAATTTTGGTCCATTTTTCATAAAATTGTGTTTTTTTGGCAAATTAGTGGCAAATCATTAAAGACTGAAGTTAGAAAATAATGACAGACATTTCAGTTTCAGATTTCATACCCTTCAAAAAATTCATACTAATGCAAGACCTACGATTCTATTATCTTTCTAAGTTTATAAGAGCAATATTTAAAAATTGTCCTTATTTTTGGGCCTTTGTCCCACTTCTATGTATGGCTTTGTCCAGATTTCTTGCCCTGAGGTTGAGAGGTATGATAAATGTGTCAGGGCCATCGCAGTCAGCCAGAGACATTTCAAATTGTGACATACTTGTTGCACCCCACTCCCCCATGTAGTGACTATGGATGTGTCCAAGCAAGGCAAGGAGCAGTTATGCAGTGTAAATGTGCAGAATATCCCCCATCCAAGGTAGACACAAGTACTACAATGGCTTTTCATCTGTCCTTGATTTTGCAGAATGTTCTGGTTTCTGTCATATTTTTATACTGTTGATTTATGCTTACTATTATTCAGAAAGTGCATGTTGCTCTGTGTTTAAGTAGCAGTGCTTTAATGACCATCTGGTAAGCTTGTCTGAGATTGTAAGATGCAAGTAAGTTTTAATAAGCAAACTGTTAAAGAATTGCCAACATTGAAAGCCTTACTGTTGTTGCCATGAGGAGAATACTTACATAACTAGATAACATATAAACATTGGGTATTGAAATGCATATGACAGTATTTGTAATAAAAGACAGGATTACATTATTTTAAGAGCTCATTGCAGGCTTTACCTGCAAACTAAACATAATGCCGATCTATCATGTGTGGTCCATATCCTGTGCAGTAATCCTTTAAGCAATGTATGCTGAGCTTGTTTCCTTTTCATTTTTTACTTTGATCATGTTTCCCCATGAAACAAGTAGATAGTTGTTGTCAGGCAGCAGGTCTTTTTTGGATATGAAACATTTTTACAAGTGGGGATATCACAGAGGATTGCTACTTTCAGCATGTTACTTGATACTTTAATAAAGCTGAATATAAATTATAATTAGAACTGCAGTGCAAGGAGAAGTGGTTTGAGTTGAGTGCTGCTTGTTTTTCTTATAATTGAGTTTGACTAGCATTCCAGTAATGTATTTAAAAAGTAATTTATTTTTTCATGCATTACAACCTTTTTGTTTCCATCTAGATATTAAGTAAGCTGTCATGCAGCCAATGGATTGAAGTATGTTTTTTCTTCTATGCTTCATTTTGTCTTGATTGGACTCTCATAATGATGGTTTTGCACCCAGGGCAGAGTATTTAATTAAAGTTACAGTTTTTGTGGTTTTGAGCATAGCCCCCCCTCTTTCTAGTTGGCCACACCCATGCCCATTGACTCCACCTATTCAGCTGTCTCCTGCAGCCCCCCCCCTTTGATTTGAAGTCACCAGCAGCCAATGCCGCTGCACCACAGCGGCTTTATAGATGACCATACTAAAGTGTGATAATAACTGAGGTGCATAATATTAGTTAAGATATTCCTGTAGCACAAGTAGAGGTAAATAAGATAGAAGGTTTAGAAGCAGACTAAAACTTTGTAGAAAAGAATACTCTAGAAAACTGAATAGAAAAAGGTCATCTTCCTTATAAGGGTCACAAATCAACACTGGTGCGCAGTGTTGGAGTAGTTGCAGAGCCACAGTAAGCTACAGAAATGGAGGTTTCAAAACAAAAGTGAATGAAATAATAGATGGTGTAGATTGTAAAATGTGTCCAATGTGTTAAAACAAGAACTTAATTCAGTTTCAGAAAACAATGAGGTGCTCCAATTTCACCATGAAACACACAAGAAGGATTTTAAAAACTATGGAAAATACACAGCAGGGTGTAATGGGCAAAATTCTGAACTGGAAGCCATCAAGAGTTGGAAGCATTTTTTTAGCCTAAAAAAACACTATGGGAGAAAAATCTAAAGCTGTATTACTTGTTCTTGGCTCTTGTAAAAGTGATATGGAAGGGGTTAAACTCTTCTTCCACAAAGTGAAAAGTAAAACTAAGTGAAATTCCAGTATTATGTTAAGGAAAAGATTCAAGCCATCCAGTTCCCATATACTTATAATTTACTACAAATGTAAGATTTGTTTCACAAATCACTCCCTGTGAGTGTTATGTCAACCTTGTGCCTGTATGTCTGTTGCCAGTGGTACTAATAAACTTGCTTTTATTAAAAAAATATGTTTTTGAAGTGTCAATACATGTACTTTTTATGATAACATCATTAGCTTAAAGTGAAATAAAAATATAAGCAAGTCATGTGTAAAAAAGTGTTTATATAATTTTATATATATATATATATATATATATATATATATATATATATATATATATATATATATATATACACACACACACACACAAGAAGTCCACATATTTTATGAAAATTTAACAAGTTACTAATAGAAATGGAATTAGATTCAGGATGTATAATAAACCCTAGTACCTCTCACTTAGCTGGAGCATTGATTTTAATGAAGCACTGTGACCCAAGAATTTAAATTGAATATATGAATATATCACCGTTGAATAGGTAGACTTTTACTGCTGAGTTGAAGTCTTGGTAATTGGGAATATATTCCATGATATATTTATGGTTCCTTCAAAGATTAAATATGTGTGTGTGTGTGTGTGTGTGTGTGTGTGTGTGTGTGTGTGTGTATGTGTGTGTGTGTGTATGTATATATGTATATATATATATATATATATATATATATATATATATATAAATAAATATATGTGTGTGTTTATATATATATATATATATATATATATATATATATATATATATATATATATTTTTTTTTTTTTTTTTTATAAGATATAACTAATGGAATACAAGGATTTCCTGTTTGATCTTTAACCTTGATAGGAGACTAGAATGCTATTCTAGCCAGAAGAGCTAAGCATTTAACCCAGCTGAGTGAAGAGGGTATTTTGGAAGAAATAAGAAAAAATTCACATGCTGGCACCAAAACTACTATTTTCCACAATAGATTTATGTTTATATATATATATATATATATATGTGTGTGTATGTGTGTATATATATATATATATATATATATATATATATATATATTTTTTTTTTTTTTTTTTCTTTTTGCTCACTGGGCTCTGACCTTTACATGTGAAATTCATGAAATTCTGGAAGGAAAAAGTTTGATAGGCAGAAGCTCCTTACAGGAGCACCTATTTTAGACCCATAAATAATTAAGGCTGCAATTATATGCAATAAAACAGGGATATTTTTTTCAACAATGTGTCTCTGGGAGTCTTTGAAAATGTTAACCTGGAATACGCTAAAGATGTTAGACAAACAGAGATGAGAAGCATCATTTGAAATTTTGCTATAATCCATAACAAGTTAGAAAATGTTGCAAAATTATTGCTAGCAAATAAATCCAAAATACTGGCCTATGGAAAGAGTTTGTAAAAAAGAAGAAAAATCTGTATGTCAAAAGGTATCACATATTCATTTCATTTGTAGAGCAGACGTGTGTAGAACCCCCTTTCAATGGAAGTTCTGAAAATTAAGCTCAACTGGTACACTACAGTGCAAGACACAATGTAAATTAATACACTGTCATCATTGACAGAGCAGTATTAGAAAATGATAGTAGTATATTGAATTGGTATATATAAAAAAAAATAACAAAAATATTAAGCAAGAGACACTTGTTAGAGGCAAGCAGATGTGATGACTTTTTAGAAATCAGCATGAGAAGTTAGAAGTTAAGGAATATATTACCCAACTGAAGGTAATAAATTATAGAATATTAGAATCTGGTACTCAGATGAACAAGTGTGTACTGAGCTATTTTCATCAATGATATAATCAGAAATAAAGTTATGATGAGAACAGCATGGAGTCAGCTGTAATATATCATTATGATATAGGCTGATCTAAAATGTACAACTTTCATCATTCAGGAATTCTCAGCTATTATAAGTTCTTTCAGAATAGGAAAGACCCCAGGACTGGAGGGATTTGTGCTTGGTACTTAAGAATTAAAGTGTTATAATTATTCAATACAATATGTAATAGTGATAAAGAATGTCTATGACTAAACAGAGGGTTCATCGGCTTTGAATGGACAATGTCATCCCTGGTTTCCAATTACTACAGGAATGAGATAAGATTGTCCCAAATCTTTTACCCTTTTGCCTATACATTATTGTATAAATTGTTCAGTAGTCATCAAGGTATAAAGACTGAATCACATACTCATTCAAAAACAGTTCTTATGATCTAGTATTGATTTTTATGAGATAAAAGAACTGAGTTAAATCAAATTTATAGTATACTAGAACAGGCTGCAATGTATAAACTGTATAATACAAATTAAGAAAAGTTGAAAAAGCATATTAGGAATATTTTAAGAGAATATCAAAAAGATAAGCATTTTAATTATAGTTTCAATAGATGGGAAATATATGGATTTCTAAGGTATGTGTCATTAACTGATTGAACAATCTAATATGAAGTAAGTTTCCAGACTGAAAGCCATATCACTGCATAATCACTGTGGAAAAAGACAAGTGGACCTAACGCATTCCTGTGAACAGATCAAAAGATTGTGTAAGATGATGCAAGCTTAACCAAAATCTCAGTCAAGAGGGATATATATGCCACTATATACTGTGATATTATTTATGGATAATACTGACAGTGACACAAGAAAAGGGCTCAAGAATTCTAGATGGTCACAATGGCCTCCAAAAGATTGTTATTGAAACAAACAAAAAAATAAAACGTTATCAGAATTTCCTGCTGAAACTTGGTAACATTTCTGCACAGATTTTTGCTCTTACAAACTATCTATAAATAAAAGCTGATGGTAAATGGGAAAACATGACAGTTGTAACCTTAAGCCTAGTTAATTGTTAATGAAATACATGTTGGGCCTCCATATTGTTTTGCCTTTCATTTCTTAATTCTTTTTCCTATTTTTTTTAACCTCAGTTATATGTTAAATACCACAGTACACTATGAAAAATAATATGAATTAATACTATATTGGTATTATTTTTGTAAAATTAAATTTTTTAAATTTAAATTTAAAAGAAAGTGAGTAGAGCTGCACATTCTGCTCCTTAATCAATGACCTGCTAACAGCTGATTTGACACTCGATGCATATCTTTTAAGGGAGTACTTCACCAAAACTGGACTTACACCAAAGAGTTACAGTCAAGATTAATGCACTGAGCTTTGTTTTTGTGCTTTGATACAGTTTGAATTGTAATCCTGACATGACCATTGGACAGAAATTTATTTTTAATCCTGTATACTTTTTAACCTACATACAACAGTCTTTCAGAGAATGTAGAATATCCATAATTAAACATGCAGATTTGATGCATATGTGCATGTGATATCCTCTCTCTGGGCCAGTAATCAAGGAGCTTGAATCCTCACCACTGACACTGGAGAGGGACATTCACTTGGAACAAAAATACATTCAAACAGTATTTCCAGATGTAGCTAACCACATCAAGCACAATTTCTTTAAGAGCACACAGGGAACACACTCAGTCTGGGGTCTGGATTTCTCTCTCTCTCTCTCTCTCTCTCTCTCTGACTCTCTTTCCAGGGCCCCACTGAGACCCCCCCCCACTAGCACAGCTGTAGAGTTGAGTCATCAGCCAAGTGTCAAAGCCAAGTCCTCCAGCAGCCTCTCTGTGAAACCAGTGCTTCGTGTTCCTGATACAAGCAGCTGGCACACACACTCTTGGAGATTTGATTTATTTGATTTGCACACTTTCACACACACACACTCACACACACACACACACACACACACACACACACACACACACACACACACACACACACACACACACACACACACACACACACACACACACACACACACACACACACACACACACACACACACACACACACCTGGGAAAGGCTGGCACAGATTTAGTAGCTGTTCCCCTTTCTGCCCAGGCTATAAGGTAATTACTGCCACCAGATACTCCAAAGCCAGCTACTCTAAGGATCTTACAAGGGTACCCAATTATACTGAATAAAATTAATACTTAATACAAATGGTAGTGTTTGACCAGTGCAGTAAGGCTTTCAGGAGTGGCCACAAAGTCAGCAAATATATATAAGTACTCTTAAAGGTTAATATATTCTCTAAAGGACCAGTCACAATGAAAAGTATAAATATATTTAATAATAAATAATAAAAGAAAATGAAAATATTAAATATGTATTTACAGTAAACCCCAAGGTTTCAGTGACAGGAAATATTAAAATAACACAGACGAATAGATTCACACAGATACAGAAAAACAATGCTTAACTAATCTCACTATGTATATTTTCCTGACTGATCTAAAGAGTTACCATTCCCTTGTTCACATTCTAGAGCAAGCCAAGATGAAGTAGATGGGGGATCCATCTATGTCCGGTTTCAAAAACAGAGTCCTGTGAGACTTCTTTCTCATCTGGTATTAAAACCTCATCTTTGTCCTAGATTACAGAAGGACATCCAATGCATGTGGTCATTTGACTTCTGGTTCCCATGCTACCCCCTTTGCTAGAAACTGAACCAAAATTTAGCACATATGTGTTACCACAGAAGCAGACAGAGCTTTGCTGAGATGTGTTATAGCATCTGGAAGCTATAAATCCATAAAACACTTCCACTCTTCCTACAGGTGCTAATAAAACATTATCTGGCACAGATATTTCATCTCCGGCTGCAGCCAGAACGCTAAGGTATGATCTTTATGGCCAAATTAAGTAATTTAATTTGTTACAATTTATCAAATTTAGCTGGACTGACATTAACCTCTTCTCTTCCAGTATCCTCTGTTAAAATTTACATTTTATCAGTTACAATACAGTCAGGATGCACTGTTGGTACATTTTTTAACACAAACAGCTTTACAAATACATTTTTCAACACACGCATCCATACAAATCAGTTTGATATACAAATGACATATAATTCTTTATAAAATTCCAGCTAGCTATGCTCTGGCATATGTTATACATCCACTGCCCTACTTCTCCTGGCATAGTTGGCAATACTTCACATTGTCACAATGCAAGCAAAAACACTCTGAAATTATGTACATACTATACTAGAGCTTTGATTATGGTAAGTCAGCTTAGCTATTTTGCCGTTATACTTGAGCAATGACATTTTATTTCCTTCGCACATAAAGTTCCAGTGTCTTAAATGCCATTCACTACCAGAGTTGTGGCCTGTTTTTCCCTGTACTCTATTTTACGGAGGATTTCAGCCTTAGCTGGTGCCTTCTCAAGTACCCAAGATCACCTCACAACCTGTGGAAACTGAATAATATCTCCATACCAAGTAGAAACATAAAATGACGCAAATCTCTTCCAGTTTTACTCCTTGGTCTTCTCTGTAGTAAATAAGGAATGATTTCCTCTGTAGAGAAACTGTTCTGACATATGTAATACATTGCACATTAATGAAAGTCTTATTCAATTTGTTTTGACATGTCTGGCCAAAATTCCACATCACATGCTCATTATTTTAGTACAACTCATTTATTCTTGTAAGCTTTTATTTCATTAGCTGGCTAGGCATATTACTTTATCTGCTTTAAATGTTAGACCATGCATAGAGTTGAGATTTGTTTAAATGGACAGTATGGCTTTATTTCTTTCCCTGCACCATACATATTCTGACTAGTCTTTTATCACCATATATTGAAGCATGCTCATATTCTGATCATTCTCAGTGCACTTAAAACTTTTTAAACTTATTTTACTATCACAGACAACTGTGGAATAATTAATTTCATTTCCCTTTCCTTCACAAGCGAATCTTAAGTCTAAGTGGAAGATATAAATGACTCAGAAAACCTGCTATATGGATTTCTTTTACTGGTTTAGAGTTTACAATTCAATTATATGCCTGCAGTTTTAACACCATTACTTGCAGTATTGTTTATGCCTTTTACAAGAGATTTATAACTGTATACTGCAGTGGTTTATGGTTTACTTCCTCCAATACAGCTTTTCCATGTATTTATTATTGAAGATTCCACATACATACACCATGACTGTCAGTTATTTTTTGTTTGTACATATATTCTATCTCACTGTATAAGGGCTCTGAAACCACAAGGAACTGGCTTACCTGCTTGCAGAATCACTGAATGAGAACCATTCTTGCTAGATTCCACTTTCAAACTGAATGACTTTCATCAAAAATTTTCAGTTGCTTTTTAAGCAGTTCAAAGATTTTAGCGCTCAGTTTCTCATACACAAATAGCCTACTCATTGCAACGCAAACTATAATGGAGTACCTTTAAACAAACCTTTTTTCAAGGGTTAAGTGTCTTTCTAGCCCCACATCCCTCAGAATTATATATGCCAGCTTCATAGTAGCATAACATTTAGTGAAGGGAAAAAACACCACAGTCTTAGACACAGACACACACACACACACACACACACACACACACACACACACACTCTTGTTTTGCTCTAAGAGGGACAAGCAAGTGAATATGAAACTACAGTGTGTCAACAAAAGTTGGTGATGCTGCTGATGTCCTTCATGGTTCACTGTTGAAGTCATCACTATAGGGTTCTTCCTGCCAGCAGCAGCCCCTGATCGGCCAGAATCCCAAAGTCTGGATTGGGCACCAGCTGAGGTTGCATTTATCCTGATGTCAATGCGCCGGAAGGTATAAAGACCTCAGCTGACAACATTTCCCCAGTCTTTCTTGCCATGCGGTGGCCTTCACAGTACACTGATGCCGGTTGGCCTGTTCCTGTTTGTTTTTGGATCTAATCCCAGGATTTTCATTTTTTACAGATAAGTACCCCATTGGGGAGGTCTTTTTCTTGCTCCAGTCAGATGTCAGAAAAAGTTAATAATTGTATTTCTTGTGGGAAGCAAATACCTCATAGGGATTTTCACTCTTACTGTATTCCCTGCCTGGGTCCTGACCACAACGTTGCTAATTGTGTGTTTTGGGCTAGATTTCATCAGCGTACTATTAGGCATAGCTATAACTTTGCCTTTTACTATTTTGGAAAAAGGTTTAATTATAACATGTCTTCAGATTATTTTCCGGCTTCTGGGGTGTGTAAGAGGTGCAGGGATGCAGATAGGCCTCCGAGGTCCACAGCAAAGGATGTTACTCAGTTATTGCCAGTTGCTGGTTCGACGGTCGTCAGTGAGGTGCCTTTACAGCCCCTGTCGTCCGCCTCTTTTGAACCAATTGCCTGTACCAACTCCGGTGTGGAGCTGATGGGGTCTTCAGAATTGCCAGGGACTGGACCTTTGGATACTGCTCCCTCAGTTGGGCCCAGAGCCGGTAGGCAGGTACCAGCTTCTGAGGGAGTTCTCAGGCCTTCACAGCTTCCTGTGAATGTGGATTCAGGTTTACATGCTAAGTCAAAGTCTAAGGCTCCAGCTAAAGTGAAGTGGCTAGCACAGGCACCTTTTTCTCAGGGTCCTAGGCCTCAGAGGCAGATGCTTAGGATGGCTGAAGATCTCTTAACTATGATCAGGGGTTCTTATCTCCCACCTGACAAGAAGCCTAGATTACAGTCCGATTATGATTCTTCAGACCAAATTTCTGTTTCTTCTGCTTCTTCCCTTGAGCAGGATTATTCTTTTCCTCTTTATGAGGATTCTGATGCTGAAGATTCTTTTCCTTCCGCCTCTTCTCCTGATGATTATTCTTTTGGTGAAACTTTGCATGATATGAGGATGCATTTTCACTGGGAAGGGCAGGAATTCTCTGACTCCAAGAAAAGGCTTAGGGATTTTCTTCTTCTCCCACAGCATAAGCCTCTGGCAATTCCCCCTGTATTGGAGATTGTTGATGATGTTTTTTCAGAAGCTTCTCTCTCTCCTGATTCTTTTCCCCCTACTCCGGCCAAACCGGATAGTTATTATAGGGTTCCAGATTCTCATAGATTTATTTTTAAAAATCTTTCACCTGCTCCGGAAACAATTTCTCAGGGTCCTAAGGGTGTTAAAGTGGCCTCTGCTAAAAATCCTATTCCCTTTGACTGAGAGTCCAGGGCTTTGGAGAGATGAGGTAAAAAGGTTTATACTTCTGCTACATTGTCTATTAGGGCTTTGAACTGTCAATTTCATATGCTGAAGTATCAGCAATACCTTTTGTCTGTATTTCAACAAAAGATGTCAGCTGTGTCTATTGGTGCGGATAATCAGGAGTTACAGGATTTATTGCATGCTATTGAACAAGTGGGTAAACATAGCCTGCATTGTGGTTTTGATTCTTTGGAGCTTCTTGTAGGGCTGCAACAACTGGCATTGTTATTAGAAGACATGCTTGGTTAAGAGATCAAAGCTTGCTGGATCAGATTAAAGCCAAACTTTTGGATGCCCCTTTGCAGCACAATGTCCTGTTTGGGTCCTAAGCTGAAGAGGTATTGAAGAAATTGGAAGACAAAGCCAAATCTATGCAGACGGTTAAGGATTTTCCTACAAGTGCAACCTCCTAGATTTAGCAGACACTGGCCAACTAAACCTTGGTCCTTTCCGGGCTCAGACAGGTCTCAGAGAGGCAGATTCAGGCGTTCCAGAGGTAGGGGACAGGCACAGTCCCATTTTAGGAATAGGCAGTGGAGTGCCCCCTCTCCCAAGGGAGGTAAAGATAAGTCTCAACCCTACCGAAAACAGTCTTTATGACTCTCCCTTTCTGGTTCCAGGGGCTCCTCTCCTGAAAGCTCCTTTGGGGGGAAGGATTTCTTTTTTTTATCAAAATTGGAGCTACATAACCCGGGACAAATAGGTTCTGGACATAGTCTCAAGAGGTTACAGATTTCATTTCCACACTATGCCAAAACCGAACAGTTGGCCAGACCTGCCAAATAATCAGAGGACAGAGGCACAACAGCAGGTTCAGTCCCTCCTGGCTATGAGGGCCATAGAATTGGAAACAAATTTAGAAATAGGGCAAGATTTTTATTCCAGACTTTTCCTGGTTCCCAGGAAGGAAAATTCGTGGAGACCAATCCTGGATCTCTCTGTATTAAACACCTTCCTAGATATACCAAAATTCAAGATGCTGACTCTGCAGCAGCTGCTGCCTATGTTGGGAAAAAACGCTTGGATAGTGACTTTGGACTTAAAAGAAGCTTACCTGCATATTCCTATAAGGCAAGAGTGCAGAAGGTATCTGCATTTCAAAGCGGGCTCAAAACATTACCAGTTCTCTGTGCTGCCCTTTGGCTTATCTACTGCACCCAGGGTCTTTACGAAGTGCCTAGCACCAGTAATGGCATTTTGCAGACAGACGGGGATTCAAATTTACCCTTATCTGGACGACTGTCTTCTTCAAGTGGACGACAAAGACACTTTACTTCGGCATCTAGCTTTTGTGCAGCATCTTCTTCTGTGCCTCGGTTTCACAGTGAATCTAAAGAAATCAAATCTGGTACCCACACAACAGATTACTTTCCTGGGTGCTCTTCTAAGTACTTCAACCCAGATGGCTTCCTTGACACCAGACAAAAAAGTGCAACTGGCTTCTTTTTTCCGACACCTGGCTTCAATGAAACAGCTGACTGCAAGAAAAATTCTGCAGGCTTTGGGTTACATGGCCTCCTGCATTCTGCTAATACCATATGCAAGGCTGCATATGAGGAAACTGCAGTGGTACCTCAAGAGTGTCTGGTCTCAGCATTACCACAGTTTGGAAACAGTGGTCACGATTTTGCCTTGTCTCCAGCGAGAGTTTCTTTGGTGGGCCGAAACCTGTCTACAGAACAAGGGGAAGCCTTTTTGTCCTCCGCTGACCAACCAAATTCTGACAATGGATGCTTGAGATTATGCCTGGGGAGCCCACATGCATGGGAGATGTCTTTAGGGTGTTTGGACGAAGGAACAAATGCACCTGCACATACATTTGAAGGAGATGCTAGCTGTACAGAATGCCCTGATAGCCTTCAGGGACCTTCTTCTACCAGGACAATTGTTGATACGGACAGACAACACTACAATGATGTGGTACATCAACAAGCAGGGGGGCTCTCACTCTTACCCCCTGTGCAGCTTAGCCATGAATCCCTGGTACACTGCTCTGACCTACAGTGTCGACTTACAGGTGCAATTCCTGCCAGGGAAAGACAACACTCTGGCAGACGCATTGAGCAGATGCATTTCAGATCCACACGAATGGATGTTGGATGTTCAGATATTCAGGATGATTATAAAAGCTTGGGGATGTCTGGACATAGATCTCTTTGCATCTCCCTCAGAATCATCAACTTCCAACATTCTGCACAAGGACCTACCACAAACTAGCATGGAAAGTGGATGCCCTCTCATTCAGTTGGAAACACCTCTCAGTATATGCTTTTCCTCCCTTTCCTCTTCTCCCTCGGGTACTTCTGAAGATAAAACAGGACAGACAGCACATGATTTTACTGGATCCCAATTGGCCTCGGCAATTCTGGTATTCCACTCTAATGACCTTGTTTCAGGTGCCTCCCTGGATTCTGCCTCAAATCCCTCATCTACTGTTTCAACGGGACGGCCGGATACTGCACAGTCATGTCAAGACTCTGCATCTAGCTGCCTGGCAGATCCAGGGTCTGTAAACACCTCTGCCCTTTCTAAACAGGTATTGGATGTAATCCTTGAAGCTAGATGGCCCAGCACTAGAAAATCTTATGCGGGAAAATGGAAAAGATTTTGCTCCTGGAGTCAAGTCCAGGGTGGTGATTCTTCTGTTCCGAACATTCCTCTGATTTTACAGTATCTGACAGAGTTATTACATACGGGCCTATCTTTTTCATCTATTAAGCTTCATGCTTCTGCTATTTCTGCACATTATGATATGGATCCTCCGATTTTTTCTCATCCATTACTTAAACAATTTCTTAGAGGGGCTAAGAATATTCGGCCCTCTATAAGGGCTCCTGTTCTCACTTGGGATCTTAACTATGTTTTGGAGAAATTAACTTTGTCTCCTTTTGAACTTGCAGCTTCCATGGATTTAAAATTTTTGTCTTGGAAAACTGCTTTTCTTTTAGCTATTACCTCTGCTAGAAGAATTTCCGAATTGCAAGCACTCGTGGCTGTGGAACCCTTCCTTATTTTTCATCAGGACAGGGTATCTCTACGGACTAATCCCACATTTATGCCCAAGGTGGTTTCAGCAGTGGCCTTGAATCAGTGTATTCATTTGCCTACCTTTTATCCTAATCCTCAAAATGAGGAAGAAAGTCTTTTGCACTCTCTAGACGTGCACAGACAGCTTCATCTATACCTGGACAGGACCAAGATATTCCAGAAATCTGATCAGTTGTTTGTTGCTTATGAACCTACTGTTCAGGGGAAAGCAATCACTAAGCAAACTATTTCCAAGTGGATTGCCCATTACATCAAGTTCTGTTACTCTTATCATGGCAATCTGGTTCCTGTTAATGTTAGGACTCATTCTACCCGGGCTACTGCTACTTCAGTAGCTTTTCTTTGTGGGGTTCCTACCAAGGATATTTTGGAAGCTGCTACTTGGAGTTCTGTACATACTTTTTCTAAGCATTACAACCTCCCTTTCTATTCTAAATCCAGGGCAGGTTTTGCTTCTGCGGTTTTGCAAGGTTTTGTGACCGCTTCCTCTGATGTCCTTCAAGAATGCAACTGCAGTCATAACATGTGGGTTGTCCTGCCTCAGGCAGCCCTCGGTCGGCCGGATTCCAAAGTCTGGGTCCGACGTCGGCTGATGTCGCATTTCTCTCCGACGTCAGAGTGGCTGGAGTATATAAGCATCAGCCGACACCATTTTCTTCAGTCTTTCTTGCCGCGCGGTGCCCAAAGCAGAAGCAGTTCGCAAGTGCGGTCAGTCAGCTCCTGTATTCTACGATACCGAAGTCATCAAAAAAGCTAAGTACCCCGTTGGGGACCTTTTCTTGCCTCAGCCGATGTCAGAAATTACTGAAAAAGTTAACAATTGTCTTTTTTGTAGTAAACAAATACCTCATAAGGATTTCCACTCTTACTGCCTCCCTTGCCTGGGCCCAGACCACGACGTCTCGGCCTGTGTAGCCTGTGCTCGCTTTAACAAGCGCACTCTCAGGCGCCGGGCGGAGTTCGCTGAAGATTTTTTCGGCGATAAATTTGCTTACACCATGCCGTCGGATCTTCCGACATCGCAAACTCCCAAAAAGCGAAAAGACCGGGACCGACATCCTCGGCCTGTGTCTACCACCGACTCCATGCCAAAACCTAGCGCGAGTACTCCGGTTCCCCCTGAGACAGTCTCTCCACCGCTCCGAACTGAAGACACCGCATTACCGACGACTCCGATTCCAGACATTACTCCGACGCCAGTTATAGATTTTCCTCCGGATACCGAAACCGAGGAAATGCCCAAGACCATTGCTGTAGACAAGGTCACTCCTGCACGTGGAGCTGCCAGGCCTCCTATGGCCATGTCTATTAAGGCCTACACTAGGGCTAAGGCAGCCAGCAAAACAAAGCATATTACTTCTAAATCCTTACCTCAGCCGACTCCGGAGACACAAATTATGTCCATGGCTGCTGATTTAATTTCCATGATTAGAGGTTCACAGGCCCATCCTGAGAGAGCATCCCAGCCTCCTCCTGATAAAGGCCCGGGTTGAACCCTCTGACCCTACTCCTTCAGATGAAGATTCTGAGGGCTCTGTCCACTCTGATAGCCAGGAAGAGCTCTTCCAGACCTATGAGGACTCGGATGCAGAAGATTCCATACCTTCGGCCTCCCTCCTGAGGATATTTCTTTTGGGGAAGTTCTGCACACCATGAGGGAACATTTCAAGTGGCAGGGCCAGGAATATTCTGATTCCAGGAAACGCCTTAGGACTTTCCTTAATAAGCCTCAGCACAGGCCCTTAGCTATTCCTCCTGTACTTGATGTTCTGGATGATTTGTATTCTGATTCTAGTGCTACCCCTGATTCTCTCCCTCCTGCTCCAGCCAAGCCAGACAGGTATTACAGGGTCCCAGAAACTCATTCCCATTTATTCAGGGCCCATACTGTTGATTTGGAAACTATTTCACAGGGGCCTAAAGGAGTTTCAGCCTCCACCTCAAAAAATCCTTTGCCCTCCAACAGGGAAGCAAGGTCATTAGAGAGATGGGGTAAAAAGGTTTACACATCCACTACCTTATCTATGAGAGCTTTAAATTGCCTTTTTCATATGTTCCAATATCAGGATTATCTCTTAGAAGATTTCAAAAAGCATTAGCTTCTCCTGATCCTTTAGACAGGAAGACTTTGCAGGAAGCTGTACATAACACTCAGCAAGTTAGCAATCACTTCCTGCAGTGTGGATATGATGCACTGGAAGCTTCATGTAGGGCAGCTATGACAGGGGCAGTGATGCGTAGACATGCTTGGTTAAAAGATCAACCTCTACCAGATCATGTAAAAGCAAAACTTCTGGATGCACCTTTGGAAAAGAACAAACGTTTTGGTGCAAATGCTAAGGATCTGTTAAAGACCATCGAAGAAAAAGCAAAATCAGTTCAAACTGTAAAGGATTTCCTCCAGGTTCAACCCCCCAGATTCAGTAGGAATTGGCCTTCAAAAAACTGGTCCTTTCCTAATCCAGAAAAGTTTCAAAGGGGTAAGAACAGACATGGCAGAGGAAGAGGCCAATACAGAGGACCTTACAGGGGACGTCAATGGCAGCCAGGAAACCAAAGAGGTGACGCAGGGGTTTCTCCTGCCCAACAACCACAATCTCAATGACTTTCCTCTACTACCGCCTACCAGGGAACAACTAGAAGCTCCCTTGGGTGGGAAATTATCTCTGTTTGCAGAAAACTGGCACAGACTGACAAAGGACAAATGGATTTTGAACATTATAGACCGAGGGTACAGGTTTCATTTTCATACCTTACCAAGAAAACAAGGCATGCCAAATCTACCACAACATCAAAGGGCAGGGGCTATCAAGCAAATCACTCTGCTAACTTGAATGAAAGCAATAGAAAGAGTTCCACAACAAGAACAAGAACAGGGGTTTTACTCAAGACTGTTCCTTGTTCCAAGAAAAGAAACTCAATGGATACCAATACTGGACTTGTCCGCATTAAACACCTTTCTCATAGTACCAAAGTTCAAAATGCTGACTCTACAGCAACTCCTTCCCATGCTGGGCAAGGAATCGTGGCTGATTACTCTGGACCTCAAGGAGGCATACCTGCATGTCCCTATCAGACACAGCTGCAGAAGATACCTCAGATTTCTTGCAGGGCCAGAGCATTATCAATTCTCAGCATTGCCATTTGGCTTATCTACTGCACCCAGAGTGTTTACAAAATGCCTGGCTTCAGTAATTGCTCATTGCAGGCTCCAGGGTATACAAATTTACCCGTACCTGGACGACTGCCTCATACAAGCGGATGACAAATTGATGCTGACAAAAAATCTGGAATATGTCATACGATTACTTCAAGCTCTGGGATACACAGTCAACTTCCAAAAGTCAAGACTGCAACCATCCCAGCAAATAATCTTCTTAGGAGCCAAATTAGACACAGCCTCTCAGATGGCTTACCTGACAGAAGACAAGCACGAGAAGATAACTCAATACATCAAAGGTTTAGCAAAACTCACCCAGATGACTGCAAGGAGATTCCTACAGGCCCTGGGTTACATGGCATCCTGCATTCTACTGGTTCCATTAGCAAAACTACACATGAGAAAGCTTCAATGGTACCTAAAAAGCATTTGGTCTCAGCACAGCAACAACTTGGAGACAATCATACCACTCATTCCATGCTTACAAAAGGAATTCCTATGGTGGGCCTCAGTGAGCCAGGAAAACACAGGTATGTCATTCAAAAAACCACAGATAACACAGACCATGACTACAGACGCCTCAGACCTCGGATGGGAGGCGCACATGGAAGGCAGGTGTATACAAGGACAATGGTCTCCAAAGGAAACACATCTGCATATAAATCAAAAGGAAATGCTGGCAGTAATGCATGCTATCGAGGCTTTTCAAAACCAACTCCAGCAAGGTCACTTAATGATACGGACAGACAACACCACTGTGATGTGGTACATAAACAAGCAGGGGGGCACCCACTCTTACCCCCTTTGCAGACTGACAATGCAGCTTTGGGAGAAATCACTGAGTCTAAACATCCAGTTACAATCACAGTTTGTTCCAGGAAAAGACAATGTGTTGGCGGACAGCCTAAGCAGGAATTTCACAGATCCACACGAGTGGAGGTTACATCCGAAGGCTTTCAGACAACTCACTTCGACATGGGGCAAGTCAGAAGTGGACCTATTTGCCTCTCACCTCAATCATCTCCTACCAAAATTTTGCACAAGGACATGCCATCCAAAGGCTTGGAAAATAGATGCTCTTTCATTCAAGTGGAACTCCCTAGCAATCTATGCATTCCCACCTCTGCCACTGATGACCTCAGTATTACTAAAGATCAAAGCAGAGAAGCCCAAGGGAATCATAATAGCTCCGGATTGGCCAAGACAACACTGGTACCCACTACTACGGAGCATATGTCACACCAGGAGGTGGGCCCTCCCTCAGTGGCCTCTACTTTTGACTCAACACAATTTCGAAACACTGCATCCAAACCTTCAGACTCTGCAGCTAACAGCCTGGGAGATCCCATAAACAACTTCAGCTTATCTCTCTCCAAGGAAGTTCAGCGGATACTAACAGAGGCTCGAAGACCGTCCACCAGAAAGGTCTACTTAGCAAAGTGGAAAAGATTCAGCAATTGGAATACCAGCAAAGGGCATGATGCATCATTACTGAACATCCCACTTATCTTGGAATATTTGGCAGATATGTTACAGAGTGGCCTCTCATATTCTTCAATAAAGTTACATGCATCAGCTATTTCAGCTAGATACAACACTGATCCTCCTGTTTTTTCTCACCCCTTACTAAGACAATTCCTCAGGGGAATCAAGAACATTAAGCCACCAAGAAAGGCCCCAGTGCCAGCCTGGGACCTCAATTTTGTCTTAGAAAAACTGACTCTACCTCCTTTTGAGCCAGCAGCTTCAGTTGACTTGCAATTTCTCTCATGGAAAACAGCCTTCCTGTTGGCAATTACCTCAGCAAGAAGGGTTTCGAACTACAGGCCCTAATGGCAATACCACCCTTTATTATTTTCCACAGAGACAGGGTTTCATTAAGGACCAACCCTACCTTTATGCCAAAGGTGGTATCTAG
>NC_056734.1:444892635-444922635 GCF_019279795.1 Protopterus annectens | reverse complement strand
GTTCATTCTGCACATATCGGGTGCTTTATTTAATATTGAATCCAATACTCTCAGTAATTTGTCTCTTGTCTGATCACTTGTGATAATAGGCAAGATGCTGTCCCACACTAATAACTGATGTGACTCAACAAATTCATTGCCTGTGGTTTGGTTGTGTAATTCACAAAATCAAGCATGAAAAGATATAGGGGGACATAGGGGTCCCTATTAGATCACTGAAAAGGCTAAAGATCGAATGGCCTAGTGACAGAAAATGCCGTTCTTCGAAATAAGTATTGTGGGGGGCTGTGACCCCCACACCCCCCACTAATTGTATATACCAGCTCCGAGATAGCACTACAGTGAAGAAAGGGCAGATTTCTTGATCTTCACTGCACCGCAATCTCACAATACCGATTCCGAAGAATGGTATTTTCTATTTCTAAGCTATTCAATCTTTAGCCTTTTCGTCGATCTAATAGGGGCCCGGACATTATACCCTCATGAAGAGCAAGTAATGAATTCTTAGCAGATTTTTTCTTTGCTCATCAGAGCTCTAAAATAGCTGTCTTTCCACTGCAATATTGCCTCTTTCTTAATCTCAAAGCTTAAAACACTGCAGTCTTTAAAGGCTTCCCACCTGTCATGTATAAACACGTAGCAGAGTGTACTTTTTTCAGGCATTCATATTACTCTGATAGTCAAAATTAAACCAAATTTCTGGAACATCAGTTTTCAATTCTTATACAAATTATCCTGAAGACAGAGGTTACTAAGTGTTTGCAGTTGGACTTGTTTTCAAATGAAAGATGACTATTTTTTATTATGTCTGACTCCAGGTAACATCTAGTACTTGGGACAGTGTCAGTAAAAAGCATACTAATTGCATGCAGTTAGCATCTTCAGTTGGTGTGTCACATTGTGCAATTATATAAGATAACAGACCACAAGATTTGCATTATAAACTCTGTCACAGGCTACAAACAAACTCCTTAAAGATGTTTACCTATATTACAGTGATTCAGCAGTAGAAGAGAAGACTGTATCAATAAATCGAGCTGCAGGGACATCTTGTTGATGTTGGATGAAACCTGGAATGCCCAGCCATAGCAAACATTAATGAGCTGTGCAGTTCATGGGGCTAATGAGGAAGTGACATGAGTAGTTTAGAGAGGGGGGGGTCTTACTCAGGCTTGCTGCTGGTCAGGTAAAGAAACATCCTTCTCCCTGTATATTTGTATATTCATATAATGAACTATAGGCTAGTAGTGGAGCACAGAAATGCTGCCTACAACATTTGCATCTGCTATCTGTTGGTTTAATTTCCCCAAAATGAGCATGAATGCACTTTTTAAGATATATAGGTTCATAAGTTCATACTAGGCTATTTGCCCTGGGGCATTTATAAGCCTAGCCCAATTGTGTTTGGCTTATGCCACCCCTTGATTTGAGTATACTGTGCCCTTTTTAAAGTTTAGTTTACTGTGCCTCTGTCTAATAGTGACATGGAAGTAATCCCCGGGACAAAACTACGATCCCCATCCACTCATCAAGATTCTTCTTGAAGAGAGTCAGTGAGGTGCTCTGCCTAACATGAATTGGAATTCTATTCCAGAGCGAAGGGAGCCTCTGGGTTATGAATCTGTCCCTCCAGCATGTTCTATTTATTTCTGTGCTGAGGTTCAAGTCCCTCGAGCATGTGGCTCTAAGGGATTTAGATTTACTGAGGTGGAGCATGTCCATTAATTCTGGGTTGGACATAGCTTTATATGTCAGGCATAGATCGCCTCAAAGTAGGCGGTATGTAACTGAGTAGAGCTGGAGTTTTTTTTAACCGAGCAGCATATGGCATCTGTTTGAGTCCCTTGATCCTCCTGGTGAGGTACTTTTGGGGTCTTTCTAATTGCTGGAGGTGTCGGGTAAGGTACATCCCAAAGGGGGCATTGTATTCTATGATGGGCCTGATGAGGGATGAATAAAGGGGCACGATTACCTCTCTTGATCTAGATGTGAATCCTTTCATGATGAGGTGGGCTATGTAGAAGGTCTTTCTAACCACTTTGGCAATGTGGTTGTCAAAGGAGAGATTGCTATCAACTTGGGTCCCCAGATCCCTAATTACTTTTTCTGTACTTAATGGGTTACCACCTATGTGGTAATTTGTGGGCACATTGTTTTTGCCAAAGGGTATGACTATACACTTTTTGGCATTTAGCTTTAGACCATGGCTCTGGCACCAGTTATCCGTCTCTGCAAGATCTTTTTGAAGGATGTTTGTGTCAGCTGGAGAGTCGATTATGGCACCCAGTTTGCAGTCATCTGCGAACTGGTGAGCCATAGTCCTCCCACGTTGGCCTGTACCTCAGAAAAGTAAATACCGAACAAGAGAGGTCCAGGACAGAACCTTGTGGGACGCCACTTGTGACCGGTTTCGAGTCTGACATGGCTCCAGCAACTCTGACTCTGTGGGTTTTGTCTTTGAGCCAGTTTGCGACCCATCTTGTGACATAGGGGTTTATAATTAGGCTGGATAGCTTATCTATGATGCCCGAGTGGGGTATTCTGTCAAATGCATTTGTGAGGTCCAGATAGGCTGTGTGGACTACCTTCCCTTCATCTATGGCCTTGGTGACTGTTTCAAAGAAGTTGACCAGGTTCAAAAGGCAGGATCTGCCCTTGATGAAGCCAAATTGGGAAGGATCTAGTGTCTGTAGGTTCCCAATGTCTTTGTTTATGAGTTCCATGATGATCCTCTCCATAGCCTTGCAGACTAGGCTAGTCAGGCTTATGGGGCGATAGTTTCCAGGGTCCGCAGAGGCACCACCTTTGTGGAGTGGGACCACTGTTGCTGTACGCCATTCTTTGGGCACATATCCTACAGTGAGGCTGAGACTGTACAGCAGTTTTACTTGAGGGATTAGTTCTTCTTGGAGTTCATGTAGGACTCAACCCGGGGTGCCATCTGGTCCCATGGAAGCAGTGTTTTTTGCTTTGGAGAGGGCGGCCTTCACCTGAGCATCAGAGATGCTTGGGAGGCTGCACTATGCCAGGATAGATACTTGCTCTTTTGGGGGGGGGGTGGAGAACTTTGCACTGAACCTGTCTGCCAGGATATTGGTGATGTCTGTAGGTTCAGTGTATTTTTTGTCATTTAGAATCAACTCAGAACAAGTCTGGGAGTTGCAACCCAGGTTCCTAACATAACTGAAAAAAGCCTTATGATTGTCTTTAGTGTCCTGTGCAATTTTTCTCTCGAAGCTGGCCTTGGAGGATTTTATGAGGGATTGTAATTTTTTGCTAGTACTGATCAGAGATGCCTTCCCTTTTAGGGATTTTGCTCTATCATGTAGTAGCTTCCTCCTTCTGTTGTACAGTTTATTTATGGCTGGGGTCCACCAGACTAGACGCCTGCCTTTGGATGATTGGGTCTTGATTTTGTTTGGGATAGCATGATCCATGCATTTCTGGAGATGTCCGTAGAATGCGTTTATATAGGATTCAGCAGTTTGGGCCGTAGTTTCCACTGGCCTTGGGGCCTTGAAGGATTCCACTTCGGTTTTAAGAAGTGTGAAGTTCACTTTTGAGAAGGTTTTCACTGTCGTTTTCTGGGCTGGGGGTGGGGTCGGGATGTGGATATCCAGTGAAATTAATTTATGGTCTGATCTTACCAATGAAGGATATACTTCTGGTATGGAGCATAGAGTCCCCTTGTTGGTAATGATCAGGTCTAGTATGTTTTCCCCTCTTGTGGGAGTGGTGACTAGTTGTTCCATAGCATTTGAGTTTATAAATTCCAGGAACCTTTGGGCTAAGGTGCTGGGGCTTGAGTAATGCTCCCAGTCTATGTTTGGGTAGTTGAATTCGCCCAATATAATGGTGTTCGGAGAGATCTTCATGTTCTCCAATGTTTTCAGGAAAGCCGAGTGGGATTCCTGACTTTGAGAGGGTGGTCTGTAGGATGCTATAAACTGAAAAGCAGTCTTGCCCACTGTCAGTTGCATATGGATGGTCTCCGATACTTCGTGCAATGCCACTAACCTGGAGGTGTGGATATCCTTGATAAATATGGAAACTCCCCCTCCTTTTGTTGTTCGGTCTGGGTTTTGGGGCCGAAAAGCATGATATGAGGTATAATCTGGTAGTGCTGGGGTGCTCTCTGGAGCCTTGAACCAGGTTTCTGTCACTGCACAGATATCAATGTTCTCCATACTGAGGAGAGCTTTGAGTGCATGCATCTTGAGGTTAAGATTTCTGGCATTTAGCAGCATTACCCTTAGTTTCTTATTCCTTGTGCTGTCTATGGAGGTGGGTTTGACTTTTGAGCCTTGCCTAAAAAAGGCACTGTGGGGGTGGCAAGAGCCTTTGCCAATATCTGAAAGCCCAGGGGTGACAGGTGCAAGTCATCCCTAACGAAGCAACTTGGCTTGTCGAGCATGTCATCCCAGGCTGACAGACACTGGATCCCCTTTGAATGACACCAAAATTTTAGCCAATTGTTAAAATCGATTATTTTGTCTTTATACTGTGGCATCATTCTAGGTGAGGGTAAGATGCTGCTCAAGGTCAGGGTCATACCGGCCTGGGCTACATGATCAGAGAGCTCCTCTATGTCTCTTTTCTTGTAGTCGAGGGAGGTACATCTCAGGTCATTCATGCCAGCATGTACAATGACTGAGTCATATTTGTATTTGCTTTGGAGTGACCTGAGTGCTTGCGTTATGTGGCAGATCCTAGCACCTGACAGGCAGCTCACTGTGACCTTCTCTTTATTCAGCCTGGTGAGCGGGACGTCAGTGTGTCTGACAATAGAGTCACCTATTACAAGAGTATCAAGTGTGTTATTCAGCCTTAAGGGCTGCGACTGCTTGGCACACTGACTTTGTGTGCTATGTGTTGTACATGTTTTGTTTTGGGGTAGCGTTTGCTTGGATGTCTGCCTTGGAGGTCTCTGTTGCTTAGATAGATTTTTATTTAGAGCCTCCGAGTATGTTTTTGTGTTTTTATGTGTTTGGTTCGCTGTTGTGGTGGGACTATGTGATACTGGAATTGTGTTGTGTGAGGTTACCTTCTCCTCCTGACTGGTTACACCAGTTTTGAGATGAGAGAGCTCAGCCTCCAGTTTGGCTATATGGTTGCATCTCTCGCATATATTTGAACCTGTTTGGAGGAGGAGAGGGTTGTCCGTGTACATGAAACAGTTGTAACATTGCCTCAAAATTCCCAGATTCACCAGCTGGACTGGAGAGGAAGCCATTGACTGACCTTTGGACATGCTAGAGTAATATAGGGAACTGAATTAAAATGGACCAATAGGGGACAAGGTAATCGTAGAGAGTATAAGAGTAAGTGGTGCTTATGGTTTAATAGTGCTAACTTGTAATATTACTTATTTGGACCAGTGAGGGGCCTTAGAATGAGAATATGGTGTTTAATTTGAGAGATAGAGCAGTTCTAAGGGAAAAAGTGAAGAGCAGACTTTGTGGAGCCAAGAATAGTTTAAACCCAATTAGGCAGCGCAGACCGATGTTGCACTATGCGCAAAACCGCGCAAAAGAGGGTTTTAAGAGAGGGAGATCAAGGAGACTGGAATTTACCCAAAATGGCCAATAAAACTACAGTTTCAAGGCAGTAACCACTCCCACAGGGGGCAGGCAGGCTGCCCAATGTTTATCACTGCCACTGATGAACACAGAGACTTCCCTTTAGCCCAAGCAAACAATGGCCTCCAAGAAACTTACAAACAGTTCAGAATAGCAAATCTGTAACTGAACTTTTTTAAATCTCAGAAAAGTGGGGGAAAAAGCAAGATTTTTTTGTTTTTTTGTTTTTTTAAGGAAAGCAGAGGTTCACAAGTATCAACAAGTTAGAACAGTGCAGTAAATGACCCCACACTTGAGTGCTAGGCCAAAGACAGATAAAATGCAAGTTTTAAGAAAAAAACGATTTTAAAAATAAGTGCAGGCAGGAAATTCAGTAATCAGCTCTAGGTTGTGTTCTAAATGCAGTTACCAACACGGAAATCAAGTTTAACAAGCCAGAAAATGCTCAAAAGTAGGCGGCAATGCAGAAAAACTTAACAAATAATCTGAAGCAAAATACCAATATCAACAGCAGCTCTAAGTCTTTGCTGCAAATTGATAGTCATATTGTCAACCACCAGACATTAAAAATCATAGCAGAAGGTCATGAATAGGAGCACTTTCTGATTTTTCCCAATAGCAGGTCTTTATATACTAGCCCTCATATAGTCAGTGGGAATGAATATTTGCATAGGCTTAGTTTAGGTAGTTGATAAATTATGCACCTATACACAGGGTGACTTTATAAGGAACAATGTAAATCTAGGAAGAGCAATGATAAATCTGGGGCCCTAAATCATAGCAGTTGAGGGGTAGGCAAGACAGTAAACTTTAAAACCCCAGTACAGATAGCTGACTTTCCTCATGGGATTGTCTCACAGCTTGAGTTTTCTTTCTGTAGTGCAGACTTGTATGTCTGAATTGTCTAATGTAATTCTTAACAGTGAGAATTTATACTGTACAGAATGGGGTAAAAGCACAGGAAAAGAAAGCAAGAGTTAAAATGACAGTTTAATCTCAGAGTGCTACATAAATTATATTGTGTAGTTCAGTATTTCTAACCATCGATGCCTCTCTTTATAGTTACTGACATTATTCGTACAAAATTACAAGAATAATTAGGGTTTCATTCTTCAGTATAGTGGAAGTTGTGTGTTGGAAAGAGAATTATTTTAAACCAAGAGAACACCATTTTATTGATGTCATTTTAGTATACATCACCTTAGAAACGGAAGTTATTTCTTCATGCAGTAAATGGCCCCGTTGAACAGCTTGATATAAAAGAGGAAGTATATTCTGGGCGTGTGAACAGTAAAAGAGATTTTACTGAGTTTAACAGATTCTATGAATTACAGTTGTACATACTGTACTTGAAAGAGTCATGAATCAGCAAACATAATGCCACATATAGTGTTGCATATAAATCTGTGTCTTTTAAAATCTGTTCTTCCTGCCCACACGTAATGGAGTTTACCTGAAGTCATAGGTTAAGCTGCACCTTTTTTTGTTAAATACAAACTTATTACAACAATAGTTGATTTGTCATTCTGTACATTATGCACCGAAGATGTCTTCACCTTTATTTTCCTGATTCATTTTAACGTGGTTTTACGATTTTTTTTAACTGAGGAGGTACAATAAGTCTCAAAGTTCATTGGTATTTTTTAGCTGCAGGCCTCCAGGGCCATATCTTTGATGAGTAGTACAGGTCATTTCTCATTCTAGATTTACTGTTGCACACAAATACGGCCACATTTTTAGTATATAGTAAAACCCATTTCCTGCTCTAGTTTTCATGTTAAACATCACCTTACAACAAACACCCTAGTGTCAGGATGTGCAGTAAAGAATGGTTCATGCCTTTATGCATTTCAACTAATGGAAATACCCTCATGCATTCAGAATCATGCAATTACATGACGATTTCCCTGCTTATATTCTTCTGATTTATTGAAACGATGCAGTATTGTCTGCGTCAGTTTTCCTGTATGAGTGCAATTTATATGAACAGGTTTACTTCAGGTTTTCATCATTCTGTATTAGAGTCACATTCATTTGTAATGTGTGAGGTGACTGAACAGTACAAAGACATTTTTTACGTTTCCCAACTGTTGTGTAGCTATGGATATGCTATATTTGAGAATATAAAGCTAATATGTAATATATATTATAATATAAATATAATATGAATATAAAGTAAGGAGGCTGTGAAAGTCCCTCTGTTAACAGGAATTGTTTTTCTTCTTTTAATCACTTTTGACTTGCTTCTCAGTGTTGAAACACTGATGAACTACAATTTGTTTTAGAATATCTATAAGAAACATAGGTATTCAAGTATTTCCTAGTTGGTACAGTTAATGATATTTACCTTAGATCTCTTTGTTGCTCATGTCTTGACAGCACTGGACTTTCTGGAAATGTGTAAGCTTCGGGCTGTTCGCATACATACATATTAACATGATCTTGTTTGGCAACAGATTTTTGAATATATATTCAAACTTCAGAACCATTTAAGGTGCCAAATTTTTATATTAAGGTATTTATATCCAAGTATTACAAACTAGCTGCTGGACATACATACTTGTCCTACTGTTAGGGTACAAAGTGACAAGCCTTCTGTTTGGGTTACTGTATTTATACATACAGGTTGGAAATGTGAAAGTCTCTTTTAATGCATTTTTTTACCTAGGTCCTGTTTTCCAATATTAACAAAATTTCATAAGAAATGGCACTTGGCAGAAGCCAGACATTTAAGGTCACAGGGAAGGAAAGTAGGTTACAGCAGTTTGACATTGTGGAGTAGATTATAAATTATTTGCATATCCTACAAAAATGTTTGAACTATTACTTTGGACTTTGGAAAAGCACTTGTCATTTCACTGAAGATTGGTTGGATCTTTTTATCTATATTACTTGAAGGGAGACATGAAAGTCATAGCTGTCTTCATTAGTGATGTCACGATCGAGCTGTAACTTTCATTAAACTTCACTTCCAGGGCACACATACCATAAGCATTTAATTCTGCCCCAGGCCATAGCTCTCAGTCTATGCCTCTGATCCTTCCCCAAGCCTAAGTACATTTGTACTATGCTGTAGCATGGACAGGTGCTACAGTAGAGAATGAAGCTAAATATATCTACCCAAATATGTGCAAACTTCATGCTGTGTGGGAGGTCATGTATAACCATTTGGTAATTTAAAATTGTTATGAGATTCCCTGTGGTTGTGTAGGTTTCCTCCGGGTGCTCTGGTTTCCTCCCACATCCCAAAGGTATGCTGCAAGTGGATTGGACATGCTAAAAGTGGCCCTAGGCGTGAGTGCGTGCATGTATGTGCCTTCTGTAGAAGGTTGGGTGCCAGTCTGGCAACTCGACACTGTAAAACCTCCACTGCCAATCATGAGCAGACAGGTGATCTGCTGTGGTGACCCCTAACCAGGAAATGCCGAAAGAAGAAGAAGAAGATGGGATTCCACAGATAGGAGACAATATGAGATGAAGTATGTCCATTTGACCATAAAGTTAAATTATTCTGCTAGAAAAAGGCTGTTAAATAAAATGTAGAAGTACTTTTGATTGCATTCTTTGTAGTTTGTGTTTAAAAAGAAACTCTTGAGAGTCATTTCCACTTACAAATTCTCATTTTATACTACTCCTTTTGCTTACTGTTTGAAGTGGAATGGCTTGTCTAACAGCAAGGGGTGGGGAGAGGTACATATATGATTCAGACTCTGCATAATAGGGTTTTGTAGCAGGAAGGATATCTGCTCTTCCTTCTTTAAACTCATCTAAATGTAAGCAACTTGGAAGAGAAGCCCTGCAGCTGTAAAACGTGGTGTTTTCAGTTTTGTCTGAACTACGCATATATTTTGAGTCATATTTGTGGGTCTTAATAACCATTTTTAGTTGTACATATAAACTGTGTTGACATTTTTTTAATTGCTTTATTCACTACACCCCTTCATGGAAGGGCTCAGCTTGTGAGGTGGTTCGGTTCTTTGCTAAGACTTGTGCATTTCATGTCTATGTATGAGGATAATTTAGTACCTCATCTCACTGGCAGCTCTTTGAAGGATTAGTCATGACTACCATTTTTCAGGATGACAGTGAGCATACCTCTCAACGTTTTGGCTCAAAAATTCTGGACAAAGGCAAACATAATGGGAGGACAAAGGCCCAAATCAGGGACAGTTTTTTTAAATATTACTCACTTAAAATGTTAATAGAGCAACAGGTTTTGCATCAACATGAATTTTCTGAGCAGTAAGAAGTGTGAAACTAATGCCTCGCATTTATTGACTGACTGTAATTCTCAGTAATTTACCAAAACATCAAACATTTTATTAGGGGCAAGGTGAAAATATGAGGCAGAAATCATAAACATTTGAGAGCTATGTTACTGAAGATGTCAGTTTTAGAACAGATATCTCAGGAGGACATCAGGGTGTCTAATAAACCATAAAATGCAGCCTGGCCAAAGTGTGAAAAGCACAATTATGCGACAGTAAAGTGTTAAGAAATTACACTTCACTGTTCCAACAAAGCCAAAACTGGCAGCTTTTGTTTGTTGTATACGTAGGTTGATTTTATGCACAGATTTTCAGTAGCATGTAATTTGCTTTATATGTATAGTCAGAACTATTTTCTTACATGTTGCAGAACAGCTGTGGTACTGTTACTGGGAGAGTGTTCTCAGATGAACATTAAGTTGTGTCAGAGAGAGGGGATAAAGAATTTATTTATTTAATCGGCCCATCAATGTATAGTAGTACATTGAACTGATAAGCTCTGTGTGGGCAAAACACTTTAGATAAATGGTATCATACTTGCAATGCAACTGAAGTCTAAAAAACTTAATTCCTGTGTATAAGCGAAATTATTTATTAACTTTTATTTGTTTGTTTGCTTACTTTATTTATTTGATTAATCTGTTGACAGGGAACTGGAATGGTTCAAGGACCTTTTTCACCCAATACCTTTACCAAAAGGTAGTGCAATGACTGGATTGCAAGTTTGGCAATAACCTAGTTATAGCAATTAAGAGAAACTGTCTTCTAGAATTTCTAGACATCAGGAGTGGAAGGAGAACACTTACAGTTTACTGAATGCTTCTGGTAATTTTGCAGATAGTAGCAGTTTATAGTAGTTCAAATAGTTCAATATACAGTGCTAGTTTATTATACTTTTGGTTATTGTAAGTTCCATTTAGTGCAATTGATAACTGTTACAATATAATTGTTAATGATCGCGTTTTGTAGCTTATTAATCATTTGCTAATAATGGCAGTATGTAACAGTTCCGTTCCAATTGTTTCAACTAATTTTATTAACACTAATGGTAATTAAACATCTCTGTTTAGTCCAATTTAATCAGTGTTCCAGGAAAATTTGTATCATAGTAGAATGGAGAAGGAGTAGAAAACGTGGACAGCAGTATTTTGTAACTTTTACTTCCTGTCACTGTGCTGGCACCAAATTAGCCCATGCAGCCTTCCAACTGGTTGCACAAATCTGAATAATCATGGAATGGGTAAGAGCCCTGTGACCCAGTTGTTTCTTCGGCAGGGTAAGAGCCTTATCAGCATATCTTTCCTTAGATGAGAGCCAGGGGAGAGGAAGTGGTCTAATATGCATATCCTACATCATTACTCTACCTAAGTAACATACCTCTGTGCAGCATGGGCTGTCCAGGCTCATTACTGTGCATTATATACATCTACATCCCTTTAAGTGTTGCCAGTTCAGTGAGCCAATCTGTCTCTTTCCCGGTAACATGGGCAACTTAGCTTTAGCTGCTTACATTCCACTCAGCCTTGCCCTGCCCTTCCAGCATTAGGAGAGTACTTCTCTGAAGTGAACAGAAGGGTATGGTACTCTACTACTGTCTCTGTGTACAGTAATATCACTGAAGAGAGCAAAAGCAAGTAGTTTAAAAAGGGATAGTAGCTATCATCATCATCATCACCACCACCTTTTTCTAATTTTTTTTTCTTACATGTAGTCATGGTGTCACATCAGGGTGGCCATGGTGGTGCAGTGGTTAGCGTTGTCACCTCATAGCAAGAGGTTCTCTGGTTTGATCCTCAACTGGGGTGCCTTCTGTGCGGAGTCTGTATGTCCTCCCTGTCGTCACGTGGGTTTCCTCCGGGTACTCCCATTTCCTCCTACACCCCAAAGACATGCTGTAGGTGGATTGGACACTCTAAAATTGTCCCTAGGCATGACTGCGTGCGTGTGTGTGCCTTTTATGTCGAGCTGGCAACTCAACACTGTAAAACTCCACTGCCAATCATGAGCAGACAAGTGATCCGCTGTGGCGACCCCTAACTGGGAAAAGCCAAAAGAAGAAGAAGAAGTAGTCATGGTGTCACATCAGCTATTGTCCTCTCTCTCAATTCAATACCACTGTCTTTCAACAGTAATGCTTGACTGTAGTAGCTCTTCCCTGACACAATCCACCCATTTCATTGCTGAATACCCTCATTTCCTCTTGCATTCTTCCTTTCAGTCCAACATTCTCTTCAACAGATTGCCCTCTGCTTCCCTGAAGTGCCAGTAGCATATAAATTCATGGTAAGCAGTGAGTGAGAAGTATTTATAATATAATTAACTACAGCAGACCTAGTGGCTATTCCTAAGTGCTGTATTTATCTTGTTGCTTGTGTTTGGCATGATAGGGAGAGTACAGACAGACATTTATGACAGAGGTCAGTGGTACTGCATTTATTACCCACAGGTCAGCGATACTGTGTTTATTACCCACTGTCTGTTAAGCAGAAGTAGCAGCATTAATAAGTGCTTCATATGTGTTCAGTTAACCTAGTCCTAAACTGAAGACGGTCAGTTTTGTTTCTGTTGTTGGATGTAGGTGAATCTAGTTAACAGGTTCAGGATTTGTAAGTTTTTGTTCTCCTGTGGTGAGTACAAACAGTGGCTTTTATAGAGTTAGGGATTATTCTATGCTTGTTCTTAGGTTATAAGGAAAAGTTGCTATAGCTAGGTAATATTTCAGTTAGGAGGCAGTATATGTTATTAAGAAAGTTAAAGGTAAACCTTCAGAATAGAAGACCTGTATGAGTTGACCAGTTGCTTTTTTTCTAGGGTAAGACAGTGGCACACCTTTTGGGGAGCTTGTGTCATGAACCTATAGATTTTGTTGGCAGAAATTTAGATGCATTTACTACTATGACGGCATTTAAGTGAAATGCCTGGAAGACCATACTGTACTTCAGGAATTAAGACATTCCTGGCTATTGCTTTCACAGATTATATTGTTAGATGGTCAGGCACAGTTTAGCAAGTTTTCAGTTGTGCAGCTAGATTGTGAACTACTTGTTTTGTATTTTCTTGAATGTAAGGACTGGCTCAATCAAAAGACCACATTGTTGGAACTTTTTTCAGTCTGTTCCTTAAAGAGTTAGTATTCCAATAGTTTTTGTCAGTTTCTTATTGATACCATTGTAGATACAGACAGTCTTGATGGAGTTTATCCTCCATCCATTTCCACAATGACCTAAAATAATTTTTATTTGCTTCTCTGTAATATTACAAACTTCAGAATGAAAATGTTATCAGTGTGTGTAATGTACAAGCAAAAGTTGGGTAAATGTTGGTGATCACTTATAAAAAGAGAGGGAGGTGTTGGTTATAAGACTGAACCTTGTGGAACACGTGATTAGCTGGTTTCCAGACAGGACCGTGAAAGCTGTCTTGGTTCAGTGGTTTATTTATTACACTGAGGAAGTGTTTCACTAATATGCTATTAATGTGGTAGTGATGCTGTTTTCAGACATCTGTATGTATCCTTGAGAAAGATGCAAACTGCAAGAGATACAAACTGAAAGCAGCATCTTCTTCCTTTAAGTTTATTTTTTCTGCCACAGAATGCCATGTTTGTAAAATGTGATATCACAATACCCCTCTTCCTTATGATAATAGTCTCTCTTTCTCAGATAGACCTCAACTACATCATATTTCCAGCTGTGAAGAGGTACCTCTGATGATCCACTCATGTACACAGATCTCCAAATATTCTTTTTCTTTTCACACTTAATTCTGAATATTCTCTTAGTATTGGAGTTTTAACTGTCTTTACCATCCTGCATTCAAAATTTGGTCATAAACTCTGTATTTTGGAAGTTTGCTTGATATACTGTGTGATCTGTTTAAGAACAATGATTTCTGTAAATGCAACTGTGATGTCCAGTGAAACAAGTTGGAGTGTTGTATGTGCACATGAAGAACAAGGGATCCTTGTGAAGTTTCCTAGCAGGCTGGCCCCAGATCTTTCCCTCACAACCTGATGTGTTACACAGAGGAATCTGAATTACAAAGTACTAAGTAAATGGTGTTATAGCTGTGTAACCTGTGAATAAGTAAATCTGAATTATAATGGAATGACATTAAGATTTCCAAATGTCTGCATACTGATCAACAGGATTATTAGAGCATTCCAAGTGTGAAAACTTCAGTTGTGAAAAAAGTTCTAAAACAATCAGATTTGGGTAAAATGTGGATACTAGCTTGTAATTACATTGCCCAGATGCCAGAAAATGTATTTATTTATTTATTGGCATTTGTTGACTGGGAAAGTCCACTAGGCAAAACAACCCATTTTCACTGGCGGCCCGGGGAGAAAAGCTCCAATAGTTACACAAACAGCAAAAGCAAAATATTATACAGTTAATAATACAGATCTGGTGAGAAAGGCTCAACAGTTACAAAAATAATATCACAGAACAAAGTAAATGCAGAACATATGTTATACAAGCTAATATTCAGTCATCATATCACAGGTAAACTATATCATAAATAATAGGTACAAAGCAATGGACAATAATAAAGTATTTCCAGTTAGTGGAGTACATTGTGAATTAGAGGTGTTAGAAAGGCAGGATTCGTGCTGAAATAAATTATGGGGTTAAGGGGGCTTACATTGTATTTCACTTGTACAGCTTGGATTGTGTAAAAAATAGGTATTTAGTGCAGCTTTAAAGGACAGGGAGTCTAGCTGGGTAATGGAAGAGGGAAGGGTATTCCATAGTTTGGCTATGTTGTATGAGTACAGGCATTGGCCTGCTCTCTTGTTGGGTTGAGCTACACTTAGAAGGGTTCTCTCTGAAGAGCGGAGGGATCTCGTAGGGGTGTATGTGTGCAAGATGGATTGGAGAGCTGGGCAGTTGTCAGGCTGGAAGAGTAATTTCTGAGCAGTAGTTAGTTGAGTAAACTGCAGATAGTGGTGAAATTCTAGCCAGGATAGGTTTGACAGAGTGCTGGAGTGGTGTGAGCGGTTTGACAAGTTAGTTGCAAATTTTGCTATGTTATAGTTGCATTGTTGTAGCTTATTACTGAGGGTTGTATGGAGGTTGGTGAAAATGGGATTCCCGTTTGTGAGGGATGGAATAAGCACAGTATTAGCTAATTTGATCCTAGTTTATCAATGTAAAGTTTGTGTCGGTATAATTTGCCCAGTTTGAAATGGGTTTTCTTTACTGTGTTGAGGATATGTTGCTCAGAGGAGAGTTTATTGTTGATAGCAATTCCTGGAAGTCTTGCGGATTGTGCCTGTTCGATTTCAGTTTTGTTATGGGAGAAAGTTTTCAATTCTGTATTTGGAGATTTTGATGAGAATAATAACAATTTAATTTTGTTGGGGTTAAGCATTAGTTGAGAGTCAGTCAGTCAAGTTTCTATAGAGCAAAATGCATCTTGAGTGATTTTCTGGAGGTTAGAGAAATTATTGGAGGATGAGATGATAGTTGAATCATCTGTATATTGAATTAGTATGCTTTGGTGAGAGGCTTTATTTAGATCATTAATGAATATATTGAAGAGTAGTGTTCCTAAAATGGATCCTTGTGGGACACCTGTGCTGTTTGCTAGGTAATCAGATTGTTGGTTTTGCCATCTAACTGATTGCTGTCTGTTGTTTAGGTAGAAGGAAACCAGGTTATTACACTCTGAGAGCAACTAAGTTTCTCTAGCTGTTGCAAAAGCTTAGGGTGAGATACTGTGTCAAAAGCTTTTGATAAGTCTAGCAGGAATACAGAAGTGGGTAGACCAGCATCAAGAGCTTTATTCACAGTATCAGTAAAGGAGAGTAAAGCTGAAGTTGTACTATGGCCTGGGCAGAGGCCATGTTGAGTGGGAGATAGGTTATTATTGATGAGGTGGTTGAGTAGTTGGGTCTGAATACATTTTTATAGGATTTTTGATAGTGGGGAGAAAATGGAGATGGGCCGATAGTTTGAGAAATCATGTGCGTGACCTCCTTTGTGAAGTGGGGTTATGGATTTTTTCCATAGTAGGAGGACATATGATTCCCTGCTAGAACAGTTAATGACTGGGTAAGCTATAGCCTTGGTTGCTAGCTGTAAGTATTCTGGTGGTAAGTTATCAGCAGAGAGTGAGCAGGGTTTTAATTTGATTAGTAATTTTTGAACTAGGGATGTAGGCACAGGTTGGAGTGAGAGAGGTGGATTGACTAATGAATTATTTGTGGGGAATAGGGGGGTTGTAGAGGTGATGCTGGAGATGGGATTTGTTTTAGAGGGTGAGTCCTTGATTAGTTTTTGGATGGTGTCAATAAAGTGATTATTGAATATCTGGGCTATCTGGAGAGGGTTTTTGTCAGGAGTCTGTGATGGATTTTGAATGTTACCTGGACTCAGCAGAGAGGATATGGATTTCCTGAATTTTTTAGGGTTAGGATTTTGGGAGGAGAGTTTAGAGAAGAAGTGGTTTTCTTATGAGTTACGTACGTTTTTTGTGGCATGTCTAAGTTTTTTTTTATATAGTTTACTTAATTTTCTGTGGTCCTGTATTTTTTCCAAATTTTCCAGGCTTTGTCTCTGGATAAGAGGGTTTGGAAGGCATGTTTTGTCAACCAGGGGTATGGTTTGGTTTGGTTTTGAGCATTTAGTATGAAGAGCTGCTAGGCTATTTAGTGTGTTTAGGAAGATGTTGTTGAATATTGTACAGCATCATCCAGGGGCAGTGGTTTTAATAGGCACCAGTTATGAGCTTGAAGGGTAGTCATGAATGTTTATTGGTTAAATTGGACAAGGTTCCTGGTAGATTTGTAGGTTTGAGGTTTGGGCATGTGTAAATGGGTTCTGTGGTATATGCAGGTAAGTGGTCACTTAGGATGTTGGGGAGGGTACAGTATTGGTAGAGTAGTAGGGATGGGATACTAGGATCCAGTCTAATATAGCTTTGGCCCAGGTGTTTAATGCACATGTATGCTCAGTGACAAGTTGAGTGAAACTATGGAGATTAATGCTAGTGTTTGGAGCTTTGGAGGTTATGTTATGCCAGTTAATGTTAGTATCTCCTAGAACAGTAGTTCCTTGGGGGATGGTATGGTTAGTCCATTCTAGGAAGTCCTCTAAATAGGGGATGTTAGGACTGGGAGGATTATAGATGGAGACAATACAGAGTTGTTTGTTAGGGTTTATATGGAGGGATGCTATTAAGATTTCCAGACAACCAAAAGTGGGGACTGGGTTTGGATGTATATTTATTGTTAAGGAGTCTTTATATACTATGGCTATGCCGCCTCCTTTTTTCTGGATTCTATCTTTGTGTATAATGTTGTAGCCTGGTGGAAGGATTTCTGAGTCTAGTATATGTGCTTTAAGCCATGTTTCAGTTATTGCTATTATGTCTGGAGAGTGGTGGCTAAGCCAGGATTGGAATTCTGCAAATCTTGCTGCAAAGGCTTCGAGCATTGATAGCTACAAAATATAAATCATGGGCTTTAGGGCTATAGGAAAGTTTGGGTAAGTTCTCAAGTTCAGGGTTGGGGTGAACATCTCCACATTGGGGTAATACTATGAGAAGATGGAGTAGAGTGTGTGGCTGGTGATTAGTTAGTGATGGTAAGTGTGGGTAATGTAGTATTAATTTCAGTTTAGTGGTAGTGGGGATGACGTGTGGTTTGCCTGAGCATAGGGTGTTGTGTACTAGTAGGGATGAACAAATGTTAAACTACTTATGTTACCATGTGAGTGAGTGGTAAGTGTTGTGGATTGTGTGGGCGAAATATCTATTTTATAGCGAGTGAAGGTGGATACAAATAATATTAGAAGTAGTGAAGTAAGGATGAGTAAGAGTGATGAAAGGTGTGGTGTGTGGTACATAGTTAAATTAGGAGGAAATGTGTGACAGTATCAAGATTTCAAGAGTAGGTGAGTGGGTGGAGTTCAGTATTTGGAGAAGGGGGGTAGGGTAGGGGGAGGGGACAGTAAGAAGGTAGGGAAGAGTATTGTTCAGGAAATGAGGGGGTGGGATTTCAGGCAGTATAAATCTAGAGGATGTGGGGGTGGGTGAGAATGGGTGTATAGTAGGGGAGCAGAGTGAGCCCAGAGAGAAATGGAGGGCAAATGGAGCAGGTTGCGCTGGTTTACAAGTGTGTGGCAAAGGAAAACAAAAAGCAATCACCACGAGCAGAAGGCTAAGGTAGGAGGAAACAGTATATTGGGCAATGGAAAAAAAAAACACAAGAAATGTTTTAAAGATCAAATTTATAAAGTATGTTAGCACACTGTACTACAACAGGATGAGGGATGGTTTTAAGCACTGGGGAGGTGTATAGTGGGGTAAGACTCTTTTAAAAGTAGGGAGACCAACAAATACATAGGAAACCAAAAATGGGGGGGTGGCCCTTTTAGAGGTTCTATAGCTGCATGCTCCTTCAAAAGTTGCAGGAATAACAGGGTAGAATATCTGTATTACAAAGCTATGGTATACAATTACTAGATCTTGTGTGGACAAGGCTGTTTTGATTCCCTTTTGATGCTTTGGGCCATACGCTCTTGGTGGTGGTTAAATCATCAGGTAGTTTGTGATAAAACTAAAATGGGATCGAAATAGAGAGATATTAGGCAATGTAAGACATGAGGGTAGAAGCAGTATGTATATAATTACAAACTTATCAAACCCAATAGCGTTCAAACTGTATGGCTATTACAGATTCAGCAAACAAAAATTGCAATTTCCTTATACAGTATAGCTTTCCGAGCATCATAATCAAAAATGCCTTAAAGTGTTTTATGTATAGAGTAGCAGGTAAGACCACAAATAACAGCACAAATTGCTTGAAGATAGAAAATGCAATAGATATTAGCAAGACTGTATTACTTACAAGACAATGCAAAAGAGTAGTAAAAAATAACACATTAAAGCTTAGCAGCTGTACTACAGATATGCAACACTTATAGAAATATCTCTTATATGTATTTTGGCTTGTGCATATAGGCCTGGTGTCTGAGTTAAGCTTTCATGTATCTTTTTACAAATATATAGGCAGCAGTGGATATATAGAATGCTATAAATGAAAAGAAGAAAACTGAGAAAAAACAGAAAGTCAATGAGAAAATGAGGAAAGAAATCTCTGGCTGGGAATAATCTCGCAGATGTTCAGCAAACATCAGATCAGTTCAAGTTTCAGCTTTGGTACAGGAGATGGTTTCTAGTAATTTAGAAGAAAAAACATAAATAAAATGCACTCAGAAGGGCTTAAAATAAGTGAAACATTGAAAGAATATATTTATAGTCAAATATCAAAAGGCAGAAAAAAGCTAACAAAATTGCAAAAATCAGAGGCTGAAATGAAGAAAATGCTGACTGAGTGTGAGGCTTTTCAATAGATGTTTTAAAAACGGAAAGAGAATGCACAGCATGCAGAAATAAAATATGAGCATTTCTGCTGTACCAGAAAAACTGGAAGGAACAGACTATATCATTTTTATGAAAGTACAAATAAGCAACTAGACTGGTGTTCCACATCAGGATTTATTAATTGAAAGGGCATACCATGCTTATGCACCAAACTAGGCCATGAGAAAGCAGTCAGGACACAATCATATCAGCAGAAAAGTGTTGTCCCTAACATACTTGTGGAACAAAGGAAAAGTATGAAAAACTGGAGACAGTGTGCTTGTTTACAATTCTTATTCATTGTACACCAGTCAGAAGAGAAACAAGTTTATTACAACAATAAGGGAATGCCGAGAGGCAGATGTTTGATTCACGCTGCTCTCCTTGGAATATTTTGCCTGAAGAATCAAACACATTTTGGAATGCAAGATGAGATAAGACTGAAATAAACAAAGTTTTGCTAACAAAGAGAGACAGCAAGCAGAAGGGCACTTTTCTCGTTTGTCTGTCAATAACAAGAACCACAGAGTGACTTTGCCAGTGAAACCATTATCATTGTTCAAAGGAAAAATCTTGAGTGACAATAAAAAGAATAGAAGCTGACTCAAAGAATCAGGAGTACTTTTAAATTGAACAAGCGACCGGTGTTGGGAGATGAAGATGACCAACAAGATGACAAGCTATTTTATGAAATCAGTGAATAAATGGGATACTGTAAATGATGTGTCCCATTAGATATATGATTAGACAAGTGAAATGTAGTTTTTAAAAAATGTGTCTGAGAAAGATTGGAATTTTGTTGATTGTGTTAAACAGGTGGGTGAACAACATAGCTGTTTTTGTGTCATTAATGTTTAAAAGAACACTGAAGGGACAGAAGGAGTAGCTTTAAGTACAATAGTTTTGTTGTTTATTAGTATCCATATAAAAAGTCATGATATAAATTTTATTTTATATTATAAAACAGTTTTGTATAGGGTGCAGCCAGAGGTTTTTTATTTTAATTTTTTTAAACTGAGGTTGGGGGGGGGTCTTATCAGTTACTACTGTACATAGTAAAGATGTTAAATCAAAAAATATGAATTTTAAGTTTTAATCTATCCAGGTTTTTCAGTGTGACAGGTTTAAAGAGAATGGAGGGAAGCAAATTAACATTAATATAATGTAATCGTGGGTTGCTGGGGTGGATATGTAGAAATGTACTGATCACATTATACGTAGAATTAAAACAATAATCTTTCTGATTCTAGTGGGGTGGATATCTAGATTAAAGTCCTTGGTTAAAGCCATACACCAGAATTTTAAAGACAATATGTTTGAACAATAACACAAAATGATGAAATCCATGGGAGTTTTCTTATAGGAGTCAAGTCATTATTTTTTTTCATTAACAAATGCTGTCAGTGGGAGAAAATAAGTCTACAGCCGCAAGCAGTTAACCATCAAAAATGTGTGTTTTGAGTGAAATTTACAAATATTCTTTCATAAATCTGCAAAGTTGCTAGTTGTTTTTTTCTTCTCATTATGACCTGCTTTCACTTAGAGATGAGGTCTCTGTAGTTGCAAGAAATTAATTGTTAGGCCTCAGAACACTCTGTACTTCATACATTTCTCTTAGTACAGTGTGATTAACATTTAAAGGTATATTGGCAAGCGGGTCAGTGAAATGAAGTTTGAAATTGTGGGATGCAATTAAGATATAAAAGTAGTTCCTCTCTAGCAGCCTTAATACTTTAAAGCATTTATTATTACAGTACACAGTTTAGTTTATTTATTTAAAGGTAGATAGTGCATTTTTTCTAAAAGTTAATGTTTACTCAAAGCATAAAAACTGTTTTTTTTGCATCCAAAAATGGAATATAGATAAGAAAAAAGACACCACATTGTTGTAAGTAAGAACACTGGCTCAAACATACACTTCAGCATGGGTAAGCTTCATTTTAGAATAGGTAATGCCTGCAGTCATTGATTTATGGTACCTCCTCCTATCTGGAGGGGTACACTTATTTTTTGAAAGTGTACATAGTGTTGTGTGTTTTTGTGGGACTGATAAAGGGATGAAGTACTTCAAAATAAAGGGAAACTCCAGAATATGAAAAGAACCAACTGCAGAACTGAAATAAGAGAATATTTGAATACTTTGCATGAGTTTAGAGCAGTTGCTGTTAAGCAGCTATTTTGATAACTCCAGAGGGAAAAAAAAACATTCAGCACAATGACTTAGGCAACAGAATGTAGAAAGGGCTGCTGCCAGACTTAAGAGACCATATGGCACAAAAAATAATTAGAGGCCCTGCAGATGTGTTAGAGGTGTTTTTGAAATGATCTTTACTTTTACTATAAAACAGAGGAATATGGAAACCAAGAAAAATCACAAATGGAAATATTTGTGGAGGTCTCAATAAAGCCATGGTTAGAGAAAGATGAGACTCAGCAATTAATAGCTTAGATAGGAAGTGATGATACAACAATGGTTATGTATAATCAGTCAACTAGACAGTCTCCATGAACAGATGGTATTCCTGTGGAAGTTTGTAAGATGGGAAGGAAGAAAATGATAAAGATCTAGAAGGTTATGTTTCACAGTATTGTAAAAGGTGGGGAGGTATGGGCATCGTGGAAGAAAGCTGTTGTGGCTGTGTTACCCAAATGGAGCAAATACCTTTCAGATACCACATCATGACTAATTTCAGTTTTAAACCATGATTATAAAGTGTTTATGTCAATATTGGCCAAGAGAATAACAAATGTATTGCCAAAATTGATAGACATGAATCAATGCTTTTATGGAGGGGAGGCAAACATTTGATAACATGAGCAGAATAATGATGATCCAGAAGAAATCAGAATGTAAAAGGATACTGCTATTATTGGTGCATCTTGATACAGAGATATGGAACAGGGATGTGCTAAGCTGTGGTAGAGTCTTAAGTTGAGTCAAGAACAGAAGCAGCTGTTATAAAAGGGGTAACTAGAGGGGCATATAAAATATTGCTAGGAGGTTAGAAAATATTGGGAAGAGACTGGAAAGGCAGTTTACCAAGGAACAATGGAAATATGTCTATTTGCTCATAAGTTTGCAACAAGTTCCAGAAAATTTAGGATGTTTGCTTGGAATTGTTTGCATAGATATCTGTATTCTACACACAGACTTCACCATTTCTTATGTAGATAGAGAATGCAGGGCATGTGATGGCAAAGTGAAAGGTAAGAGGGAATGTGTTCTGGGAAAGCAACACGTTGGCAGATTTTAAAAATGTCCTACAGAATGTTTTGTCAGAAATGTTGGGGGAGCAAATTGTTGAATCTAAGGAAATGAGTCTTTTGATGTGTGAAATAGGTCGTCACTTGCCTAAACATAACATCATCTTACTATGTTTAATGCAATTGGCTGCCAACTACTTAAAAGAAAAATCAAAATCTAAACTAACTGTAGTTGAAATGCTAAACATTGTAAAGGTGATACAAGCACTGTAGGTGGGACTGTTGGGAAAATTAAAGAGTAAATTACTTAGAAATAAATAGAATCTGTGGGAACAATACATGAAGAATAATGTTCAGGAAGATGAATGAGGTTTAGGAAGAAGAAGGAATTGAAATTTTATGTAATATTGCTTTGAATTACTGGGTGGGTTTGGCATAATGGTTAAGGTACGTTACCTCATAAACATGAGGTACAGGGATTGATGCTGACCTCAGGTTATTGACTATGCTCAAAATGGCACTCCAGGGCAATTAGCCTAATATACACCAATGAATGATTGTTAAACAGGAAATGTGTATAGTATATGAAAAAATTTTACCATGGTTTGCTTTCTTTTATATTAACATAAGCGTAACTGTGTCACCATATTAGTTGTGATTTAATAAAGATGTTCATTAAAAAGACAGATGTGCTACCTTATTTGGCAGATGGTAGGTAAGACTTCTGTGGTAAAAAAAATAATTTGCTTAGCATAAAGGTAATATATCAGTGATGTCAGAAGTGCATCAAGTAAGCATTAGAAAAGCATAGATACATAAAATAAAATAATGTTGACTGTAGGCAGCTCCCTAGTAATGCAAAAAACCTGACTATAGGTTCTGCTTACTCACTGTTGCCACTGCACTCTAGGTAACTACTTAGCAACAGCAAGACCAGTGTTGCCAAATGTAACTTTTAAAGATAACAAAAGATAGACAGTGGGTAAGGTTATACTGATGACAGCAAAACATTCCTACCCTGTTTAACCTATGTTTGCATTAGGAGCAGCTCTATAGAACACCCTTTGAAATATCTTTGACATACTCAGTTTGCTTATTTACTAGTAATATCCTCTCATCTTCTTTTTTTTTGTACATTAACATAGCTTTATTGGTAGTGTGGCACAGTGCTGAACTGGATAGCATTGTCACCTCACAGCAGGAAGTTCTTTGGTTCAATTCTCAGGTCAAGCTTTCATACCATGTCTATCCTATTGCAAGTGACTAAGCATATTATAACAGATAAGAATAACAGACTTCCTGAGGGTGCATTCTTTGTCAACCTTAAACTTGCTTTGATAAGGTTGACCACATACTTCTTCTTAACTGTCTCTCTCATTTTGGCTTTTCTGATTATTCAGTCAGCAGTTTTCCATTTGCCCCTTAGACAGACAAATTCCAGTGCAGGTTTGTCCCTGCATTCTGTTCTACAGCCACTCTACTTAACTGCTGACTTCCCTAGTTTTAACCTACAACGTATTTTTCTCTTCTTTTCTGTCACAGGTTCTTCACTGGCTTCCATGACAGACAGCTTATGCTGCATGTTGCTTACTCATGCTAAAAAGTAACAAAAGTAATCTCCGTATTCAAAATTAATTTATATGTGACTTTAATTTGACTGTCAGTAGTTTTGTAAGAGCAAACTCCTTGATGTCTGTCCTGAAACTAATTCTTTATTCTTTGGAATTTAATAATGTCAAAGCTCCCCTCTCCTGTAAATCAGGGATCATCACGGCAAGCCTGTCTTGTTTGCTCTGCTACAAATAACTTTGAGTAATTCTTGACCCAATTTGTCTCTGTTCTCTCATGTTGATCCTTTTGCATCTTATATCCACTTAAAAAGTCATTGAACTCTATCCTCTTGACTGTCAGTGAGGTATAGTCAAAGTAGTTCTTTACCAGAACCTCATATATGCTGTCCCCCCCCCTTGTTACTTTATGCTGTACCCTCAAAAGAGACGCCTTCAGCGAACACTTTATAAAAGATGTCATGTCTTCACTCAGCCAAGTGAAAGATTCCATTAGTGTCCCATATTGAAACAAATATATTGCTATAGGAAATGATTGAAATACCTATTTACGTAGTTGCTCTGCACTCAAAATACTTAAAATATTAAGAACTTTTGTTATCTCATTTCCATCCTCCCAGTTCTCTTGCTACCTCCACCAGTCTCAACAGGCAGAGTTGTATTCTGTAACTAGACCCATATTCATCCTATTGTGCAATGAAAGGACTTTCAACTGGCTTCCGTGCTGCCTGCTGTAACTTTGTTCTGATGTAGGAGCTAGAACAGCAAACTCTGACATGTACTGCACTGACTAGTGTGCCTTAGGGTGCATTATTTTAGGAAGGAGATAAAACAGACTGTGCAGGATGCTCCATCCAGAAGGACAGACTTCTCAGAACATCATACAAGGCCTGAACAAGTACAAAACTGGCATTAGTGACTATTTACAGTCCCTATGATGCCTAATGACAAGATTTAGTGAGAAAAAAGCAATATGTTTCATCATTACCGTTGGTGGCAACACAGGTTTTAGTTTTGCCCTGTAAAGTCCCTAGTACATCAAATGCATGTGTGTGACTTTCAGTTGTCTGGTAAGACAGATGATTCTAATTTTAGACCTGGCTGCTGCATTAAATCTCTTGATCCTGTTAAACCTCCACTTAGAGGTTACAGAGGCTGCCAGAAATCTTTACACTCAGGAAACCTTTTCTCCTAAGTGGAGAAGTATCCTATCCCCTCAGTCTTTGAGTTTGCCAGTGAGTTTCACCTACTTCGGACACTGTTTCACATTTCCAGCATTGCGACACATCACAGTCATGTATACTGCAAAATGTGGCACCCACACAGGCATTTCCATCCTTGACTTAAGGGGTTCTGTTTCTTTTGCCCTTCTTTGAAGAACCTCTCCCTTCCTGACACTTGAGTTTGGATGCATATTATCCTTTTAAGTTGACAGGTTTGGTGAATTTGAAGTTTGCATTTAAAAGATGCTGCCCTAGGTACATATAATTTCTGCTCACAGAATCTGAGTGTGGCAGTCCGACATTTGTAATGAACTCTAGTTGAACTGTCAGGAAGATTAAAATATCCCTTAAAAGAAAACACACTTCATACCAGAATTTCTCTTGGAGCTTTCTTTCCGTTAGCCATTCTTTGGTCTGCTTTCATCTCTCAGGCAGAATTGAAGTAAGATTGTTCATTTCATACCCTTGGCATGCATATTCAGCTCGGGTTTAACATGAGGAAAGTGCATGAATTTAAAAAGGTAGACCCGGCCTTTGTCTAAAGGCATGGAGATATCTATGAATTATTTCCAGATTAATTGCTAATAGGATCATTTTTGTAACTGTGCAGTTGAGGAGCACAAGGTCAGTATGACTAAAGGCTACCCAAAGAATGATATGGTTGTTTGCACTGCCATTTTATGTTGTCTCCATTGCTGACATTCATGGTTTAGCCACTTGGTTAGTGATTTACATATTATGATAAAAAGAGCACGGTCGTGCCTATTAAAATTCTTTCCTTACTGATAGCTGATATAATCATCATTTTGTCACTGAGAGGTTAATCACCTCCAAGTCACTGTAATCGAAGGATACTTTATTAAGGGTATGGCTGCCATCTGGTCATTGATTCACACCTTGAGCATAAATAAATATTCTTGCATAAAACATGACTCCAGGAGCTGAGCCCCTTAGGCACTATGATGATTTAGGACTCAAACTCAGACATTTTTGGGAAGACCAACTCCTGCTACACTGGATGGTGAGTAATTGCTGCATGAGGTTCTTTCCAACATACATCTCCCATTTGATCTTTGTGAATGTCTGTCACCATTAGGCACTTATCACACCTATACTCTCCCCAGTTCTATTTACATGGCCCCTCCAGTTGCCTTCTTAGAAGGCTGTCCAAATCATTCTAACAAGCTTATACTTTTATACCCATATTTATTTGTATATTTGTTTATGCATTTATTTAATTATTTATCACTTTCTTTTTCTCGAACTGTGTTTTCTCAATCTATTTGTCTTAATCTGGGGATTGTGGGACAGGGTCCTACATGCTGACCCTGTGTGTGACATCATAGCAGGTGCTGTTAGAGATATAGTTACCCAAAGGATGAGAGCTGAAAATTGCAAGAATTATTGGTTCATAGGTTAGTACTAAGCTAACTGCCTTTGCGAGCCATTATAAGCCTAGCCAATTATCCCTTGTGAGACTCAAACCCTGCACCTTGTGTTTGTAAGGCAAACACTTTAACTAAATGGTCCTCAGTAGAGGAAATGCAAACCATAAGCAACTACAGAGGTTTCTTTTGAAGATCAACTGATGTGATGAACTCTTGAGTAGCTATTCTTCCCCTTTTCTTATTGCACCTCATCCTGCAAGAGTACAACTCCAGTGCTTAACTCTCTCTTGTTTCCATTTCATACCATCTAACACTGCATGAAACAGACAGGTACAGTCGGGCTTCAGGCCTGGTCAGTCACCATTCATGAATGATGCTGTGCATATCTGTTGACCCTTTAAAACCATCTGCTAATGGTCACACTGAGTCTGAACGTCTGAATAAGATTTCTTCACTGTAATGTAATCCATCAATTAAAATGAAGATTTCCCTGCTCCTCTCTGCTGGATAACAGTGCTGAAACAATACAGACAAATAATCCATGTGCATTTTTGTGAATGGATGGTATATTACATTTGTGAAATTAGCCAACATTTCTTTACTGGCTTATAGTTTAGTGTCGCCGAGAGAATGGCAACACTTGAAAATATCAGCTGAAAGATGTCATTAAAATTTTGACCATGCTTAGATATGTAAATACATTATCTTGGATGTACAGATATGCACACATATGCAAAAACACACACACATACACACATTCCTTAAAGTTACTGTATTTAATTGTTCCCAGTAGTTGTACTAAATATTTTACAAAACATCCAATATAAAATGAAAGATTCCTGAAATTGGAAGTTAAATCATCTTGTCTAATGCAAAAATCTAATGCAAAAATCAAGTGCCATCCTGCTGAAGGTTAATTATTTGCACACATTTACCTGAATTTCAGCACCATTAGTGTAAAGTTATTTATTTCCTTTTTAATTTTCAGGTCTATTGTTTGACTATGTGTCTGCACTCATAGGTTCATAGGTTCATAGGTAGGTAGTAGGCTGTCGGCCCAAGGGCTTACGTAAGCCTAGCCAACAAGGTTCCCTGGCTTACGCCACCCAAGAAAGTTATTTTCCTGTGCCACTGTCGAGCAGAGACACAGAAGTGATCCCCAGGGTGTATTTCCTATTTCCCATCCACTCATCAAGATTTTTCTTGAAGAGTGCTAATGAAGAACTTTGCTTAACATAGATGGGTAGCCTGTTCCAGAGTATGGGAAGTCTCTGGGACAGGAATCTATCCCTCCAGCATGTCCTGTTTACTGTGGTGACAAGGTTTAGGTCCCTAGAGCGTGTAGCTCGGAGGGATTGAGATTTTTGTAGGTGTAGCATGTCCAATAGCTCTGAGTTTGATATAGCTTTATATGTTAGGCAGAGATCACCTCGGAGTAGGGGATATGCTATGGAGTAAAGCTGGAGTTTTTTGAGATGGTCAGTGTAGGGCATTTGTTTGAGGCCAGTAATCCTCTTTGTGAGGTACTTCTGTGGCCTTTCCAGCTGCTGCAGATGTCTTGTGATGTACATTCCAAAAGGGGCATTATACTCTATAATGGGTCGAATGAGTGTCGAGTAGTGGGGAACAATGACCTCTTTTTTCCTGGATGAGAACCCTTTTATGATGAGGTGTGCCATGTAGAAGGACTTACTGACTATTGTGGCAATGTGACTATCAAAGGAGAGACTACTGTCCACCTGGGTCCCAAGGTCTCTTTTCACACATTCAGTGTTAAGTATATTGCTGCCTATGTGGTAGTTCATGGGTACAGAGTTTTTACCAAAGGGGATGACACTATACTTTTTGGCATTGAGCTTGAGGCCATGGCTCTGACATCAGGCATCTGTCACAGCAAGGCCCTTCTGTAGGATGTCCACATCATTTGGGGACTTGACTATGGCTCTTAGTTTGCAGTCATCTGCAAACTTCATTAGAGAACAGGCCTTCTGTGTTAGCCTGTACTTCAGAGAAGTAGATACTAAACAGGAGAGGTCCCAGGACTGAACCCTGTGGTACTCCACTTGTCACTGGTTTGAGGTGAGATTTGGAGTCAGCAACTTTTAGGGAGTGCATTCTGTCAGTGAGCCAATTGGCAACCCATCTTGTGATGTAGGGATTTATACCTAGTTTAGTGAGTTTAGCTATAATTCCAGAATGGGGGATGGTGTTGAAAGCCTTGGCAAGGTCATGATAGGCTGTGTGAACCACCTTACCCTTATCTACGGCTTTGGTAACTGCCTCAAAGAAGTCAGTCAGGTTCAGGAGGCATGATCTGCCTTTCACAAACCCGAACTGGGTAGGATCCAGAGTTTGAAGGTTACCAATGTCATTGCTTATGAGTTCCATGATGATACATTCCATGGCCTTGCAAACCAGGCTCGTCAGGCTAATAAGGCGATAGTTCCCAGGATCAGTGGTGGCTCCCCCTTTGTGGAGTGGGATAACTGTTGCTGTGGACCATTCAGTGGGCACAAAGCCTGATGCAAGGCTATTATTGAACACGGTACTTAGGTGGGGAGCCAGTTCATTCTGAAGTTCATGTAAAACGCAGCCTGGGATACTGTCTGGTCCCATGGATGCTGAGTTTATGGCTTTAGAGAGTGCAGCTTTTACCTGCATAGTTGTGATTACAGGGACTCTGAATTCTTCCTGTATAGATATGGGCCCTTTAGGGGGTGGGGGTGGGGGGCAAAGTTAGCACTGAACCTATCTTCCAGGATGTTGGCAATATCAGTTGGTTCTGTAATTTTCATGCCGTTGTGCTGTAACTCAGAGCAGATCTGGGTGTTGCCATTGAGATTCTTGACATAGCTATAGAATGGTTTGTGGTTGTCATTCAGTGATTATCTTGTGTAAAGCTTTAAGGCAAACTATATACATATATATATATATATATATATATATATATATATATATATGTGTGTGTGTGTGTGTGTGTGTGTGTGCGTGTGTGTGTGTATACACACACACACACACACACACACACACATATATATATATATATATATATATATATATATGTCTACTTTGAAACATCTAAAACCCAGAACATCTAATTTCATAACACTGAGACCAGAATATCTAAAACCCATAACTTCGAATTTCATAACATCTAACACTACAAATCACAAGAAAATAACATCTCCTCCACATGTAATGACACCAAACTACCAAACACACTTTTTACTACCCCCCCCGTAAATTAAATATACCAACTCCAATATCACACTGCAGTGGGAAAAAGTTAATTTCCTAACCCCACTGTATCAAGCCCACCTCCAGAAACGTAGTAAAAAGTGTGTGTGGTAGTTTGGTGTCATTATATGTCATTATATGTGATGGGGATGTTATTTTCATGT